>NC_135233.1:491747191-492049373 GCF_051348905.1 Ranitomeya variabilis | reverse complement strand
AACCCTATTGTGTTGACTCAATATGGCTGATAATTTGGCAGCTGTGGCTACTGTTCTTTTTCACAGTGTAAAAAAAGCCTTATTGTTACCTGGAAAACATCAAAAGTCCTTCCATTGGCAGATGTTATTATGTGTCTTAATTTCTTATTTTTGATGGTATTCATACGGACGGGCTGATTGACCTACAGGGTTTATATGGGATAAGCCCTTCCATAAATGTAATTTTCCTCTCAACCTATGTATACATGTATGTAGTGCACGGTATGTGTTAATTTACTCACCTACAGCCGACTTCTCCAGTATCCAGCAGTGTTTTGGTCCTCTTCTCAGTGACGCCACCGCTCTTCAGACTCTCGGGATCACACTGCTCTCTGAGTGACCCGGAAGTGGCTTTTATAGTGTAAGTCTATGGAGTGTCAGAACAAGGCTCTATAGGCCGACACTGGAAAACAGACACCTGGGTCAGACGTAGAGTGAGCCGGCTAGTCACAACTGCGTTGATATCACTGAGAAGAGGACCAGAGCAGCACTGGATACCGGAAAAGATGGTGGCAAGTGATTATATTAACACACTGACAGTCCACTATGTATGAATTAAACATTTTACTCATTTTACTCTTGTATACAAAAAATTTTTTTTAATAAAAGGTAAAGGGACATGTAAAAGTTTTGCTGCCAATTTTATTTAAATCTGCACTGGAAACAACATAGAAAAGCACCAAAATCCAGGTGTTATATTCTGATTTAGTGGTGAAATTCTCAATAATCATTGCAAAAGGTGAAACCCGCAATGAAAAAAAACTTAACGGGTTACAGATCTCTAAATCCACAATGTGTACAGGAGATTTTCAAAGTCTCAATTACTAAGCTGGTAATGTGTTGGACACCCGCTCTGATGGCATATTGATGAGCTACGGCCAAACACTGGCTGCTCATTTGCGGCAGCCGAAACATTAAACCTCAGTCATCAAGTCACTCTCCAGGAACATCTGCGCAGTCATGGCTGAAAGGATGGAGCTGTGGGAAGCAAGTATAGGCTGGTTTCATTTTAGTTGGGGCCCTGCATTGATTAAGCTGAGGTTGTCCAATAATGGACAATCCCTTTAACTCAGAATCCTCTAATGGGGTATATTAAAAAAAAAACACAAAAAAAAAAAACTACTTAGATTTCCTTTTAAATAAGTTGTCCATCGCCTGGATTTTACCACTTCATTTGAGAGCAGCATGATGTAGGTGCAAAGACGCCGACACCAGTGATCTATCACTTACTGGGTTGAGTGTTGCAATTTTCATAAAACCCCTTTTTAACAGCTGTAGATCTAACAGTTCTCTGAATTCGGAGCTCTGTATAACCCCGCCCTCACCGCTGACTGGCAGCTATTTGTGTACGCTGTGCATGTGCATAGGAAGCTGCCAATCGTGGTGGGGGTGGGGTTATACAAAGTTCTTGACTTGAGGACTAAATGGCAGCGGGTTACTAGTCCTCTAGTGACAATATCCTTCTGATAACACACTGATTTTATAAAAACAACAGAAAGCATATAGGTAATTGTAAAGTAGTGTATTATGGCTCTGTGCAAGTTTCGACTTGCACGCAGCCACAATATGGCACTCATTGCAGTCTATCATATTGGAGGTTTTTTTTACACTGGCTTTTGTACGAAGGCATGCCATATAAGATCATCGTATAATGCCCTTTTGACATAAATATGTAAGAGGACTTCATGATGGGTTAGAAATAGGGGAAAAGTGGATTGGTAGAAGCAGTGATAAAGACACATGTAGCTTTAATGTCTCCTGTACACCGTACCCGGAACATACTTTCCCCACTTATCTCTTGATTAAATCATTGATAACTATCAGGAAGAGTGCACAATTATCACCCAGACGATCTGCAGTTCATGACATATCTAGTGGATCATTGTGACGTTGTTCAGTGCTAGAAATAACATTTTATAATAGGAAATGTGGAAACGGCCGGGGTCACACGGTCATCCATTCTCTAAATCGGACCATAGGTTTGTTGTTCCAATTTATCATTTATAGTTGGTCTTGGAAGGTCGTTGTTTCGGCTGACAAAGTCCCAAGTTAAATGGATAGCTTTGCCGTGATGTGTGGCCTGGTCGGATTGCAGATCCATCTTTTGCCGGTGATTTTTGGAGTACGACACCACTCAATAACCAAAATGATGAAACAAAACAGATTAACTTCTCCACATTTATCTGCGTTTAGTCATTGTTAGTCATAATCATTTATGTCACAGAAAAATGTCAATAGCCACCAGAAATTGGTCCAAAAAGTCCTTCTTGGGTGATCAAAAGCATCCTGTGAGAATATCCTTCAGAATCTTGCCAGTCCAGAACTACCGTCTCAGCAAACACTGCAGGGACCATCATACGATCTTGCTAGACTAGCCCAGAGTTGGAGGGGTTTAGAGTTAGGGAAAGAGACCACTTCCTGTAGACAGATAGAGGCAGGTTCAAGTGGAAGTAGGAAGTGTGTGAACAGTGCTGCCTGTTGGGTGAACTACTAAGAGAAGGAGACTAAGGAACAAAGGAGCAGCACATCCGAAGAGACAGAGTGACCTTTGGAGTAGAACGGGGTCTTTGTGTAGGACGACGTCTCGTGAGAAGCCCTGAGCTTGGTGAACACTGAAAGTAACAGGACTAAATTTGTGGGACTGGTGGGGGTTCTGAACGGTAGATTCAGGGTGCCAGTAGTAGAAGAAACAGGACACGGAACCACCGAGCAGGTAGAGAGACTTGCTTCATTGGCCCTTGAGTAGACTACAGTGGAAGGAAACCACGTGTGAAAATTCTTTTCACTATGAAGGAAATGTCCAAAAGACTTTGCACCCTTGACGAGTGACCGTTCAGTGAAGACTGTTTTAGATCAGGAGTCTCCTTTATTGAACTTTGAAACGTATGGTCCTGGCCGGCCAACACCATTGGCTACAGACAGCCTGCACGGGTGCAAGGACCTCACAGCACCAACACCCAGCCAGGACCCACTTTCATGTGGCGTGCTGGGCCGTAACAAGAGAAGACTAGTGCCTTGCCCGCAGCTACCGCCCCGCGCCACGCTACACTTGGTGTAGTCAGCAGGATCGACTCTTGCATCTGAGTACGTGTGTCTCAATTACGGTACTTGGAAAAGAGATGGCTCCAGGATGCACTACAGGAAAAAGGCTCTGGACAAAGTTTTAATGGAAAATTCTGGATACCAGCATCATGTAGATTGTTGTGAATTAGACTTTTTTGGCTCCCTCTTGTGGTCACTAGTGATATGACTCTGGGATTGTCTTTACTCAGTTTGGCACCCACCTGGGTCGTTAGTCCAGGGGTGTTGCTATATGAACTTCCTGAATTCTCAGTCTGGTGCCTGGCATCGTTGTAATCAGTCCTTTCTGTTTGCTCCTGTCTGCTGGTCCTGGTTCTTGCAAAATTAAGCTAAGTCTTGCTTCCTTGTTTTTTGGTTATTTGCATTGCTCTTATTTTTTGTCCAGCTTGTACTAAATGTGATTCCTGATTTTGCTGGAAGCTCTAGGGGGCTGGTATTCTCCCCCCGGGCCGTTAGACGGTTCGGGGGTTCTTGAATATCCAGCGTGGATATTTTGATAGGGTTTTTGCTGACCGTATAAGTCATCTTACTATATTCTGCTATTAGTCAGTGGGCCTCTCTTTGCTAAATACCTAGTTCATTCTTACGTTTGTCTTTTCTTCTTACCTCACCGTTATTATTTGTTGGGGGCTTGTATCCAACTTTTGGGGTCTTTTCTCTGGAGGCAAGAAAGGTCTATCTTTTCCCTTCTAGGGTTAGTTAGTTCTCCGGCTGGCGCGAGACGTCTAGAACCAACGTAGGCACGTTCCCCGGCTGCTGCTATTTGTGGTGCTAGGATTAGATATACGGTCAGCCCAGTTACCACTGCCCTATGAGCTGGTTTTTTGTGTTTGCAGACTTGGTATTTATTTCTGAGACCCTCTGCCATTGGGGTCATAACAGTATGCCAGGCCCACATAGAATGCTTTGTTTGTTAAGGGCTCAAAGTGTCTCTTTGGAGTACAGAAGGTTCCCTTTTTGGGTTTTATTTTTTCCCCTTCTGCGGTGGAGATGGACCCAGTCAAGGTCCGAGCTATTCATGATTGGACTCAACCCAGGTCAGTTAAGAGTCTTCAGAAGTTCTTGGGTTTTGCTAACTTCTACCGTCGTTTTATCGCTAATTTTTCTAGCGTTGTTAAACCTTTGACGGATATGACCAAGAAAGGTTCTGATGTTGCTAACTGGGCTCCTGCAGCCGTGGAAGCTTTCCAAGAGTTGAAGCACCAGTTTACTTCGGCGCCTGTTTTGTGCCAGCCTGATGTCTCACTTCCCTTTCAGGTTGAAGTGGATGCTTCTGAGATTGGGGCAGGGGCCGTTTTGTCACAGAGAGGCCCTGGTTGCTCTGTAATGAGACCATGTGCTTTTTTCTCTAGGAAGTTTTCGCCTGCTGAGCGGAATTATGATGTTGGCAATCGGGAGTTGCTGGCCATGAAGTGGGCATTTGAGGAGTGGCGTCATTGGCTTGAGGGTGCTAAGCATCGTGTGGTGGTCTTGACTGATCACAAAAATCTGATGTATCTCGAGTCTGCTAAACGCCTGAATCCTAGACAGGCCCGTTGGTCATTGTTTTTCTCCCGTTTTGACTTTGTGGTCTCGTATTTACCAGGTTCAAAGAATGTGAAGGCTGATGCTCTTTCAAGGAGCTTTGTGCCTGACTCTCCTGGAGTCGCAGAACCAGTTGGTATTCTTAAAGAGGGAGTAATCTTGTCAGCCATTTCTCCGGATTTGCGACGTGTGTTGCAGAGATTTCAGGCTGGTAGACCTGATTCTTGTCCACCTGACAGACTGTTTGTTCCTGATAAGTGGACCAGCAGAGTCATTTCCGAGGTTCATTCCTCGGTGTTGGCAGGGCATCCGGGAATTTTTGGCACCAGAGATTTGGTGGCTAGGTCCTTTTGGTGGCCTTCCTTGTCACGGGATGTGCGGTCATTTATGCAGTCCTGTGGGACTTGTGCTCGAGCTAAGCCTTGCTGTTCTCGTGCCAGCGGGTTGCTCTTGCCCTTGCCTGTCCCGAAGAGGCCTTGGACACACATTTCCATGGATTTCATTTCAGATCTTCCGGTGTCTCAGGGCATGTCTGTCATCTGGGTGTATGTGATCGCTTTTCCAAGATGGTCCATTTGGTATCTTTGCCTAAGCTGCCTTCCTCTTCTGATCTGGTTCCTTTGTTCTTTCAGAATGTGGTTCGTTTACACGGCATTCCTGAGAATATCGTGTCTGACAGAGGATCCCAGTTTGTTTCCAGGTTCTGGCGATCCTTTTGTGCTAAGATGGGCATTGATTTGTCGTTTTCGTCTGCCTTTCATCCTCAGACTAATGGACAAACGGAACAAACTAATCAGACTCTGGAGGCTTATTTGAGGTGTTTTGTTTCTGCAGATCAGGATGATTGGGTGACCTTCTTGCCGTTGGCTGAGTTTGCCCTTAATAATCGGGCTAGTTCCGCTACTTTGGTTTCGCCATTTTTCTGCAACTCTGGTTTCCATCCTCGTTTTTCCTCGGGACATGTGGAGCCTTCTGACTGTCCTGGGGTAGATTCTGTGGTGGATAGGTTGCAGCAGATTTGGAATCATGTGGTGGACAACTTAAAGTTGTCACAGGAGAAGGCTCAGCGTTTTGCCAACCGCCGCCACGGTGTGGGTCCCCGACTTCGTGTTGGGGATTTGGTATGGCTGTCTTCTCGATTTGTTCCTATGAAGGTCTCCTCTCCTAAATTTAAGCCTCGCTTCATCGGTCCTTACAAGATATTGGAAATCCTTAATCCTGTGTCCTTTCGCTTGGATCTTCCGGTGTCGTTTGCCATTCACAACGTGTTCCATAGGTCTTTGTTGCGGCGGTACGTTGTACCTGTGGTTCCTTCTGTTGAGCCTCCTGCTCCGGTATTGGTTGAGGGCGAGTTGGAGTATGTGGTGGAGAAGATCTTGGATTCTCGTCTCTCCAGGCGGAGGCTTCAGTATCTGGTCAAGTGGAAGGGCTATGGTCAGGAGGATAATTCCTGGGTGGTTGCCTCTGATGTGCATGCGGCCGATTTAGTTCGTGCCTTTCACGCTGCTCATCCTGATCGCCCTGGCGGTCTTGGTGAGGGTTCGGTGACCCCTCCTTAAAGGGGGGGTACTGTTGTGAATTAGACTTTTTTGGCTCCCTCTTGTGGTCACTAGTGATATGACTCTGGGATTGTCTTTCCTCAGTTTGGCACCCACCTGGGTCGTTAGTCCAGGGGTGTTGCTATATGAACTTCCTGAATTCTCAGTCTGGTGCCTGGTATCGTTGTAATCAGTCCTTTCTGTTTGCTCCTGTCTGCTGGTCCTGGTTCTTGCAAAATTAAGCTAAGTCTTGCTTCCTTGTTATTTGGTTATTTGCATTGCTCTTATTTTTTGTCCAGCTTGTACTAAATGTGATTCCTGATTTTGCTGGAAGCTCTAGGGGGCTGGTATTCTCCCCCCGGGCCGTTAGACGGTTCGGGGGTTCTTGAATATCCAGCGTGGATATTTTGATAGGGTTTTTGCTGACCGTATAAGTCATCTTACTATATTCTGCTATTAGTCAGTGGGCCTCTCTTTGCTAAATACCTAGTTCATTCTTACGTTTGTCTTTTCTTCTTACCTCACCGTTATTATTTGTTGGGGGCTTGTATCCAACTTTTGGGGTCTTTTCTCTGGAGGCAAGAAAGGTCTATCTTTTCCCTTCTAGGGTTAGTTAGTTCTCCGGCTGGCGCGAGACGTCTAGAACCAACGTAGGCACGTTCCCCGGCTGCTGCTATTTGTGGTGCTAGGATTAGATATACGGTCAGCCCAGTTACCACTGCCCTATGAGCTGTTTTTTTGTGTTTGCAGACTTGGTATTTATTTCTGAGACCCTCTGCCATTGGGGTCATAACAGTAGATGTTGCCTTAGCATGTACCACCAACTTAACGAAATACATCTTTTATGGCAGATGTGTTCACTACTAGCAATGGCCTCTTTCAGGAGGACAATACTCTCTGCACAGTGAAGAAAATGTTCAGGAACAGGACAAACAGTTCACAGTTGTCTTATAGTGTTCTGTAGCCGGTTGCTATGGGAAACAGTTTTTATTTTGTTTGTTCATAAATCTGTCTTATTGTGCAAGCTAAATCAACAGTTGCCCATAGCAACCAATCAGATTGCAGGTTCCATTTGCCAAAGAGTCTTCGATAATAAGAGCTAGAATCTGATTGGATGCCATGGACAACATCTCCACTTTCACCTTGCACTCGTTTTGCTGAAACTTTCCTTGTGTCATTTGGACAAGCGCCTTAACAAATTTGTAAAAAAAAAATCTAATTTTTGCAAAAATATAATTTTTAAAATCTATTTGATCCATGTGATCTTTGATGGTCAAGCAACTGAAACATTAACTCATTCTTTAAATTTCAATGTAGGTTAACACCATATTGCCATCGCAAACCCAGAGAGAACTACTTTGTTCCTGGAATGATTGCTTTCAATCATCTAGACCCCAATATACACGGAGAGAAAAAAAATGGCGTTTCAACAGTATTTTTCATGATGTTATCAGAGTTTCATCAGTTTTTTTTTCACTGATAAGTTAAAAAAAACAAAAGGTTTCTCCACCTTCTCCTATCTATCAGTCAGTGGAGAACTGACTGCACACTGATGGCATCCGAATGCTGTCAGTCTTTTCCCTCACCCATAGATTTGCATTACCAGATTTCATCCAACACTCGGATCAATGTCAGATGTGTTTCCGCAATTTTGCACAGACCACTCAGTTCAAGGGAAAAAATCTGCCATGTGAATGGCTTCACAGCCTGTCATAGGTATGAGTGCCATCCCTGAACAAAGGATGCGTTATTCACTCCATAGAGGTGAATGTGGAATAATCTCACCTTGAGATTGCAAACTGATAGATACTTTGCTCCTGGAATCAATGATTTCCAAACGTCTCGTCCCCAATAATCACATTTTTTATGATACGTCTGCATTATATGTTGTAAAGATGTGTCACAGCGCTTATACCTTTATATGACCATCACTTATAATAGCAATACATCATTGTCATAAAGAGTGTACATTAATTCACACATCATAGCCTGAAAGCCAAAAAAAAACCTGAGGCTAAGTCCACACTGGGCGTTTTTGCAGCTTTTGTTTTCTGCAGCAAAACCCGAGTGCTTGGCAGGAAAGAAGCTGCGGAAAAAAACAAACAGGCTTTGCTTCGTTTTTGGTGCATTTTTTTCATGCATTTTTTCCATTCAATTCAATGGGTAAAAGAAGTGACCTGCTCTATGTCCAAAAAACATGCAAAGCACAAAATACTGATGACAAAGAAACCAAGGTGTGTGCATGAGATTTCTGAAATGTCATAGACATAGCTGGTATTGTAAAATGCAGCTGAAAATTCGCATAAAAAACGCAGAAAAACACTTAATGTGAACTTAGCCTAAAACACTAATATGAAATAACAGGCATAAAAGCGGTCGTCCTAGAAAGCCAATATCAAGAGAGACGTGGAAGAGGCATTCTGACAATGCAGATGAGCCGAGTTTTTTTTGGCACCACTAATTATGATGAAAAGAATCTTCATTTAAAGTGTCGCCAAGCAGAAAAAGACAAATGACAAATTCATTGCTACACACTGAACTGCTCATATTGCAATTATATGTAAAACAGAGCACATAGAACAAATACACTTAGTTACCTAGTATACAGGTGTAGTATTGAATCTGCGGAATTTGTCACAATGTGATATATCCTTACTACATCGCCTCAGCTAAGAGTTAGCACAATACAAACACAATACAGCCTCGTAACAAACCCAACTCTGCTACATCTGTACGTAGTAATCCAGGGACACAAAAGAAAAAACAACACCACACATCGATCATAAGAAGTAATGATACCAACAATCCTATAAAGATCCCTGTCCGCAGGGTCGCTGACCCCCGTTACCTGCTCTGATCCAAAGCATCCTGGCCTACACATGGGGGTCTGACCTGTCTCCCACAACTGCTGTCCCACTACATCGGCGGAGGCCCCCTCCAGGGTAGGATTGCTACTGCCCCTGGTTCCTGGGAGAGGATTTGGGTTTGGGAGGGGATTACATTATGGGCAGTCATGTGTTACAGCTGTACCAGGACGCCCAGGTTCCCTCTGTCACCAGCTCACGCCGAGAGCACAACTTCCAAGCTTCTTAGGGACAGAGCGAGACCTTAGCATGGTCACCCAAGGCTTCTCCCCGCCATACCTTCCTTCTATATCATCTATGCATTTCGGAAATACGGTTTCCTTTTCTTTGTTTTAACACTTTAATCTCCTAGCTGCAAAAGTTCAAAGATCTTCTTGCAAACCAATAAATACTCAGACGTCTATTTTTTTCTCACATATTTCTTAAAAAATTGACTTTTTTTTTTTTTGTCAGCGGATCTGATTTCCATCCATATTTAGGCTATGTGCACCACATTGCGGATTCGGCTTAGGAATTTCTGGTGCGGATTCTGTCTCTCCTGGCAGAAAACGCACCTGCGGTTTTTTGTGCGGTTCCGCAGCGTTTTTTTGTGCGTTTTTGCTGCGGTTTTCTTGCGGATTTGCTGTGTTTTTTACCCCTGTGGTTTTCTATAATGGAATGGGTACAAAAACGCTGCAGATTCACAAAAAAGAAGTGACATGCTACTTCTTTTAAACCGCAGCGTTTCCGCAGCGGATTTTCTGCAAAGTGTGCACAGCATTTTCTGCACTGCAAAAAACGCTGCGGATCCGCAGAGAATCCGCAACGTGTGCACATACCCTTAGCCTTTGTGCCCACTTTTATCATCCCATTATGGCATCTGTTTTTCTTATATGAAAAAGAAAAAGTTTTCCCTCTCCATTGGGTCACGTTCACGCTATCAGTATTTGGTCAGTATTTTACCTCAGCATTTGTAGCCTAAACCAGGAGTGGAACAATCAGAGGAGAGAAGTATAAGGGTATGTTTCCACGTTCAGTTTTGCTTCAGGCTTTGGTCAGGATTTTATGTAGGTAAAATCCTGACCAAAACTGCACCTGAGGTCACTGGCAGGTCACCTGCGGTGTTCCTGCGTGTTTTGCTCATAGTAGCAACATGCTGCGTTTAGAAAAAACGCACCACGCATGCGTTTTCGCGGCAAAAACGCATGCGTTTTTTAACGCATAGTGGAGTCTGGATTTCATGAAATCCCCTCCACTATGCTGTAACATCTGGACGCTGCGTTTTTGACGCTGCGGAAAAACGCAGCGTCAAAAACGCAGCGTTTCCTGAACGTGGAAACATACCCTAAGGGTATGTCTCCACGTTCAGGATTGCATCAGTCTTTGGTCAGGATTTTATGCAAGTAAAATCCTGACCAAAACTGCACCTGAGGTCACTGGCAGGTCACCTGTGATGTACCTGCGTGTTTTGCTCATAGTAGCAACATGCAGCGTTTTGGAAAAACGCACAACGCATGCGTTTTCGTGGCAAAAACGCATGCGTTTTTAAACGCATAGTGGAGTCTGGATTTCATAAAATCCCATCCACTATGCTGTAACATCTGGACGCTGCGTTTTTGACGCAGCAGAAAAACGCAGCGTCAAAAACGCAGCGTTTCCTGAACGTGGAAACATACCCTAATAGAAACACTATATAGCATAATTAGTAGAACACAGCACCTCATGGGAAAAGCAGAGTCAACATTACCCATATAAGGCTACTTTCACACTAGCGTCGGGCACTGCACGTCGCTATGCGTCATTTTGGAGAAAAAACGCATCCTGCAAAAGTGTTCGCAGGATGCATTTTTTCTCCATAGACTTTTATTAATGACGCAGTGCGACGCATTGCCACACGTCGCAACCGTCATGCAACGGTTGCATCGTGTTGCGTCGGACCGTCGCCACCAAAAAACTTTACATGTAACATTTTTTGGCGCGTCGTCTGCAGCATTTCCGACCGCGCATGTGCGGCCGGAACTCCGCCCCCGCCTCCCCGCACCTCACAATGGGGCAGCGGATGCGTTGAAAAACAGCATCCGCTGCCCCCGTTGTGCGGCGCTTTCACAGCTAGCGTCGGTGCGCCGCAATGTCGCATAGTGACGTGCAGTGCACGACGCTAGTGTGAAAGTAGCCTAAAGAGCGCACGTCTCAGCCAAGGAGTCCTTCTTGGTATGTAGTCCAATGTATAAAGATATAAAAGACAGCGCCTCACACGTTGGTGAAATAGATCACAATTTATTCTGCTTGAAAAAGATCTTTGGGATTGAAACTTCGCCACAGAAGGCAGAATAAATTGTGATCAATTTCACCAACGTGTGAGGCGCTGTCTTTTATATCTTTATACAGTATAATAGAAACACGTCACCACTTCTGACTTTATCACCCACTCCTGGTTTTGGCTTACAAATACTGAGGTAAAATACTGACCAAATACTGAACGTGTGAACGTGGCCTTAAATAGTAAAAAAACAGACGGCACTCAGATGACACAGGGATGGTATTTATGTGCTGTCTCTTTTTACTCAGACCCCTTGATTTCCAAGGTTGAGTTTGATTCATGACTTAGATAAAAAAAAGAAAACACATCTCTGTTTAGTTTTTTTTGCAATCAGTTTGCAAAAAATCACAAACACGTGAACAACCCCCTAAACTGTAAGGGTATGTGTCCACGGTCAGTTAACGCTGCGTGTTTGACGATGGGTGGGGCAGCAGCGTCAAACACGCAGCGTCCAGATGTTCCAGCATAGTGGAGGGGATTTTTTGAAATCCCGTGTCCACTATGCGTGGAAACACGCACGCGGCGGCCCTGCGACTCCGGACATGCGTCTTTTCAGATCGCAGCATGTCCGTGTTCCTTGCGGCGACGCTGCGTCGCCGCAAGGAATATCACAGGCCCCTATGCGAGGAGTGCGATGATCCCAGATGTGTACAGTTAACACATCCGGCATCATCGCGTCCCAGAAAGGGGGCGGGGCTTCGCCGCTCCGACGATACCGCCGGCCATCCTGACCGTGGACACATACCCTAAGGGTATGTTTCCATGGTCAGGAAACGCAGCGTCCAGATGTTCCAGCATAGTGGAGGGGATTTTATGAAATCCCGTCTCCACTATGCGTGGAAACCCGCACGCGGCGGCCCTGCGACTCCGGACATGCTGCGCGTCTTTTCAGATCGCAGCATGTCCGTACACCTTGCGGGGACGCAGCGTCCCCGCAAGGCATATCACAGGGCGCTATGGGACAGAGCGATCATCCCGGATGTGAAGAGTTAACACATCCGGCATGATCGCGTCCCAGAAAGGGGGCGGGGCTTAGCGCCGAGCGGCTTCGCCGCTGCGGCGATACCGCCGCCCCTCCGTACCGTGGAGACGTACCCTTAGGGTATGTGTCCACGTTCAGGATTGCATCAGGATTTGGTCAGGATTTTTCATCAGTATTTGTAAGCCAAAACCAGGAGTGGGTGATAAATGCAAAAGTGGAGCATTTGTTTCTATTATACTTTTCCTCTAATTGTTCCACTCCTGGTTTTGGCTTACAAATACTGATGAAAAATCCTGACCAAATCCTGATGCAATCCTGAACGTGGACACATACCCTTATACTGTAGGAGCATGCTCCATCCATAATACGCCCTATAAAAATCAGATATTTTCTTCACCAATTATTTAGAGACAAAACCAAAAAGTAATGGTAAAATGGTGTAAGCAAAAGGGCAGGTAAAGGAAAAAGACATAAACCAAGGACTGTTCTGTGTAAGGTCTCATTCAGACGTCCGTGTAAGGCTATGTGCACACGTAGAATGGTCCACTATGGATTTTTCCACAGCGGATTTGATAAATCTGCAGGGCAAAAACACTGCATTTTTGCTGCGGATTTACCGCGGTTTTTCTGCGGATTTCACTGAGGTTTTACAACTGCGGTTTTCTATAGGAGCAGCTGTAAAACCGCTGCAGAATCAGCAGAAAGAAGTGACATGCTGCGGAATGTAAACCGCTGCATTACCGCGCGGTTTTTACCGCAGCATGTGCACAGCGTTTTTTGTTTCCCATAGGTTTGCATTGTAATGTAAAGTAATGGGAAACTGCTGCAGACAGCAGTGCGGAAACCTGGACCAAACACTGATGGTAAAAAAGGAAACCCGGACCAAACACTGGTGATGAAAAAGGAAACACAGACCAAACACTGATGGTAAACAAAGGAAACACTGACCAAACACTGATGGTAAAAAAAGAAACACGGACCAAACACTGATGGTAAAAAAAGAAACACGGACCAAACACTGATGGTAAAAAAGGAAACATGGACCAAATACTGATGGTAAAAAAGGAAACACGGACCAAACACTGATGGTAAAAAAAGGAAACACTGACCTAAGGGCTGTCCCACACGTCCAGATAATTCCGGTACCGGAATAAATCGGTACCGGAGTTATCCGTGTCCGTGTGCCTGGGAACTCACGGAGGCCATACCTGCGGCACACGTGTGCCGCCCGTATGGCGAGTGGGTACCACACGGAGCGTGTGGTACCCACTCTGCATGGTGCTGAAGCTGCGATTCATATCATCCCTGCAGCAACGTTTGCTGCAGGGAAAATATGAAGAATAGTGTTTAAACTAAAGATCCATGTGTCCGCCGCCCCCCCACCCCCTGTGCGCCCCCCCCGCTGGTCAGAAAATACTCACCCGGATCCCCCGTCGGCAGTCGCTCCTTCCTGGTCTGGCCGCGGCTTACTGTATGCGGTCACGTGGGGCCGCTCATTTACACTCATGAATAGGCGGCTCCGCCCCTATTGGAGGTGGAGCCACATATTCATGAGTGTAATCGGCCGCATACAGTAGGAGGCGCGGCCAGACCAGGAAGGAGCGACAGCCGACGGGGGACCCGGATAAGTATTTTCTGACCAGCGGGGGGGGCGCACAGGGGGTGGGGGGGCGGCGGACACATGGATCTTTAGTTTAAACACTATCATTCATATTTTCTCTGTAGCAAACGGTGCTACAGGGAACATATGAATGGCGGCTTCAGCACCATGTGGGGGGGACAGCGCTTACTGTAGCGCTGTCTCCGGCACGCCACACGGACCCCAGACGGAGAATGTCCGTGTGAGGTGCGTGTTTTACACGGACCCATTGACTCTATTGGGTCCGTGTAATCCGTGCGCTCCCACGAACACTGACATGTCTCCGTGTTTGGCACACGGAGACACGGTCCGCACACGGTCCGCACAAAATCAATGACATCTGAACAGATGCATTGATTTTTATGGGTCTACGTGTGTCAGTGTCTCCGGTACGGGAGGAAACTGTCACCTCACGTACCGGAGCCACTGACGTGTGAAACCGGCCTAAGGGCTGTCCCACACGTCCAGATAATTCCGGTACCGGAATAAATCGGTACCGGAGTTATCCGTGTCCGTGTGCCTGGGAACTCACGGAGGCCATACCTGCGGCACACGTGTGCCGCCCGTATGGCGAGTGGGTACCACACGGAGCGTGTGGTACCCACTCTGCATGGTGCTGAAGCTGCGATTCATATCATCCCTGCAGCAACGTTTGCTGCAGGGAAAATATGAAGAATAGTGTTTAAAATAAAGATCCATGTGTCCGCCGCCCCCCCACCCCCTGTGCGCCCCCCCCGCTGGTCAGAAAATACTCACCCGGATCCCCCGTCGGCAGTCGCTCCTTCCTGGTCTGGCCGCGGCTTACTGTATGCGGTCACGTGGGGCCGCTCATTTACACTCATGAATAGGCGGCTCCGCCCCTATTGGAGGTGGAGCCACATATTCATGAGTGTAATCGGCCGCATACAGTAGGAGGCGCGGCCAGACCAGGAAGGAGCGACAGCCGACGGGGGACCCGGATAAGTATTTTCTGACCAGCGGGGGGGGCGCACAGGGGGTGGGGGGGCGGCGGACACATGGATCTTTAGTTTAAACACTATCATTCATATTTTCTCTGTAGCAAACGGTGCTACAGGGAACATATGAATGGCGGCTTCAGCACCATGTGGGGGGGACAGCGCTTACTGTAGCGCTGTCTCCGGCACGCCACACGGACCCCAGACGGAGAATGTCCGTGTGAGGTGCGTGTTTTACACGGACCCATTGACTCTATTGGGTCCGTGTAATCCGTGCGCTCCCACGAACACTGACATGTCTCCGTGTTTGGCACACGGAGACACGGTCCGCACACGGTCCGCACAAAATCAATGACATCTGAACAGATGCATTGATTTTTATGGGTCTACGTGTGTCAGTGTCTCCGGTACGGGAGGAAACTGTCACCTCACGTACCGGAGCCACTGACGTGTGAAACCGGCCTAACACTGATGGTAAAAAAGGAAACACGGACCAAACACTGATGGTAAAAAAGGAAACACGGACCAAATACTGATGGTAATAAAGGTAACACGGACCAAACACTTATGGTAAGCAAAGGAAACACTGACCAAACACTGATGGTAAACAAAGGAAACACAGACCAAATACTGATGGTAAACAAAGGAAAATAAGGCAGCACACTGTAGTGCTAAAATATGCAAACATGAAATTTGAAAGTTGAACAGCATTACTGCACTAGAAATATGAAAAAATGCTGCCTTATTTATTTGACTGTGTACGAGTTCAGCACCTGTTCACACTTAGTTTATGTTTGGAAGTGACAGTCGTTTTTTTTAAATTTGTATTCATTAGCCTTCTGACTGAGCACTCCTGCCTCTTAGCCACAGGTGTTTTAATCTCAGCAGGTTCATAACCCCTCCACAGAGAGAGAAATTTAGTCTAAGGGCTCATTTCCACTTGCGAGAAACATGTCAGTGTCTCGCATGTGGAAACCAAGCTGTGGCGCCGGCACTTTGGAGCGGAGCTGTGCAGCTCCATGTGTTCCTATGCGGCCGCACGCTCCGCTCTGGAGTGCCGGCGCCACAGCTTGGTTTCCACATGCGAGACTCGGACGTGTTTCTCGCAAGTGGAAATGAGCCCTTAGAAGAGGTTTCACAGGTTCCCATTCAGATGAAGAGGTTTATTCTCAGCGAGGAAAGGAAAGCGTAGGACCTGGTATACGAGAGATGCCTTAATGTGGCTACCAGGTACACATAAATTGGCCATTTTATGCGCTAAACGCTCTCATTATTTCATATTTCTAGTGCAGTAATGCAGTTCAACTTTCAAATTTCTTGTTTGCATGTTTTGGCGCTACAGTGTGCTGCCTTATTTATTTGACTGTACGAGTTGGTGACTCTAGGTTCAGCACCTGTTCACACTTAGTCTATGTTTGGATGTGACGGTCAGTTTTTTGAAATTTAAAATTGGTAAACAAAGGAAATACGGACCAAACACTGATGGTAAATAAAGGAAACCTGGACCAAACACTGATGGTAAAAAAGGAAACATGGACCAAACACTAAAAAAGGAAACATGGACCAAACACTGATGGTAAAAAAGAAAACACAGACCAAACACTGATGGTAAACAAAGGAAACACGGATCATACACTGGTGACACCGGACGTGTGAACGAAGCCTAATGCTTAAGCTAGGTTCACATTGCGTTAATGTGTGTCCGCTAGCGGACTGCGTTGCACGGCGAAATTGTCGCAATTAACGCCATGCAACGGGTCCGTTAGCGCACCCATTCACAGCAATGTGATTTTTCCATGTAGCGCATCGCTAGCGCATGTCATTTTCGGCACGCGCTAGCGATGTGCCGTTCTTTTGTGACGGACCTCGGACGCTGCTTGCAGCGTCCGAGGTGCGCCCGAGGTCCGTCGGGGATCTGCGCTAGCGGGGACGGCGACAACACTGCATTCTGGCCAATAGAGGATTCCCCGTCACCAATTTCTATGACACCAATGTGTCCTAATTGGATAGAATGTATTGACAGGTACAGGCACCGTTTAGAGGGGTTATTCCATTGCTTAGACTATGATCCTAGGGAAAGTATTTGGTCATGTGCACACGTTGCGGTTTTTACTGCGGATCCGCAGCGTTTTTGACGCTGCGGATCCGCAGCAGTTTTCTATGCGTTGTACAGTACCATGTTAACCTATGGAAAATAAAAACCGCTGTGCACATGCTGTGGAAAAAAACGAGCGGAAACGCTGCGGTTTATTTTCTGCAGCATGTCAATTCTTTGTGCGGATTCCGCAGCGGTTTTACACCTGCTCCATATTAGAAAACCGTAGGTGTAAAACCGCAGTAGAAACCGCACAAAAACCGCAGTAAATCCCCGATAAATCCACAGGAAAAACGCAGTGTTTTTCCCCTGCGAATTTATCAAAATCGGAAAAAAATGCACACCAGTCCGCAGCGTGTGCACATAGCCTTAACTGTAGATCTCCAGCAGCAGGAATCCACAGAGCTGTTCTTTCTGCTGTGGATATCATTGCTAAAAATGTGTGAGGAAGCCACACATTTCCCAAACTCACATCGACATCCGCAGCATATATTATTAACATGCTACGGATCTCAAATCCACAGCTATCGTCAATTTACACTGCAGATATATTTCACAGCATGTGCATTAAAATTTAATTTTACTAATTGATTTCCACATCACTCTCCCCATTGAGGCTCACAATCTACATTCCTTCTTTGGAGTGTGGGAGGAAACCAGAGTACACGGAGGAAGGAGTGGGATTTGAACCCAGGACTCCAGCGCTGCAAGGTTGCAGTGCTAACCACTGAGCCACCATGCACTTTGTTGTCACCATAAAAAGATTTTCCACAAGTGAATTTACATAGAAATATCTGGTGTTTTCACCCCATGGGAGCACAGACTTAGATTACGTTCCATGAACATATTTTCTCCCCTGTGTACAACAAACCGCACATGAACCGCACACCGACCAATATTAGCCACACACAGAGACCTCAGATCCACATCGAAAAAATTACAGTGTCCGATTTAAAGACTCTACGTTCATCAAACTTTACATAACTCAGTAGTACAAGGAAATATAAGAAACATTGTAATATATTTTATCTTCTTCCTTCTCCACTTTTGAGTCACTTCTTCACGTCCCCTCTGCCTCCTGAACTCATCCATCATCCACTTTGAAAAAAAAAAAAACAGCTCAACTTCCTCTTCCTCAACAAAAGATAGACTGCCAGCATGGTGAGGAGTCAGGTTACACTTCCTATTATACTCTATGGAGAGAGGAGAGAGAAGGAGGAGTAAGGAGCAGAGTGAGGAAACAGGCAGAGGTGGACACAAAAAAAATCACGTAGAGCTTTCTAGCAAGTCATTTACCTAAACCATGAGCAAGATTAAATGTAATATATTTTATCAGAGAAATCTGCTTCCTTCTCCACTTTTGAGTCACTTCTTCACTTCCCCTCTGCCTCCTGAATTCATCATCCACTTTGAAAAAAAAAACCAGCTCAACTTCCTCCACCTCAACAAAACATGGACTGCCAGCACGGTGAGGTGTCAGGTTACACTTCCTATTATACTCTATGGAGAGAAGAGGGAGAAGGAGGAGATAGGAGCAGAGTGAGGAAACAGGCAGAGGTGGACACAAAAAAATCATATGGAGCTTTCTACCAAGTCTTTTACCTAAACCCTCAGCTAGATTCATATCCACACTGCACAGTACTCCAGATTCACTAATGTCATGTGTCGCAGCAGAACACCTTGGCCGGTATGACCATTACATGCAAATACATGACAGCTTAATCTGAAAATTTACTTGACAGCATAGTTACCCTAAAGGGAATCCTTCATCTGGCTTTTGCTACTCATCTAAGAGTAGCATATTGTAGAGGCAGAGACTCTAGTTATGTATCACTTTCTGGTCTGCATTCTGCCATTTTGCTAATCACGATTTTCTCTGCTCAAATGCTGAGCCCTGTATAACTCCACCTGCACCACTAATTGGCAGCTGGGTACACTGTGCATAGGCAGAAAGTTGCCAATCACTGGTGGGAGCGGGGTAATGCACAGCTCATGAATGTGCTTGACTACTTGGCAGCAGCTTTACTAGTCTTGTAATGATGATCTCCTGCTAATAAAACATTTTTTTGGCCCTGCGCTTAGTAACCCGATGTTTACCCTGCTTACAAGCGAACACATCGCTGGATCAGCGTCACACACACCGATCCAGCGATGACAGCGGGTGATCCAGCGACGAAATAAAGTTCCAAACGATCTGCTACGACGTACGATTCTCAGCAGGGTCCCTGATCGCAGTAGCGTGTCAGACACAGCGAGATCGTATGGATATCACTGGAACGTCACGGATCGTACCGTCGTAGCGACCAAAGTGCCACTGTGAGACGGTACCCTAAGGATTCACCGGGTGATAATCCATTGTGCCCCTGGGTTTGATGTGAATGTGACTGATAGGGCAATCACAAGTGATAATCTTTATATTATTTTAACATTCTTTAAAGGGCTTTTCTAGTTTTCAGCGAAAGTCTTGTACAGTGAAACATTATGTAACTTTTCAATACACAGTTTGGTGGGAATTTATTAAAAGCTTTATGCCATTTTATTAAATATGCAGAAGATTTATGTGCTGTAATGTTACTAATTTTTGACTTTTCACATCTCGCATCAAACGTGGTAAGAAAAGAAGTCGGCATTTAGCATCAGGAATGTCCTCGGCAAAAAGAAAGATTTGCACCAGAAATTGGCAGAAATTGTAGTGCCAATAGATAATTTCTAACCAAAGATGAGTGGTCTTCCTAATAGATTTTGGACTTTGGACTAAGGCTGGCCAGTTTTAATAAATGTTTCCCTCTGTGTTTTAATCACTGACCTTTTGCTGTCGATGAATAGGAACGTTCTTGTTTATATTTGGAGATTGAAAGCCTGAACCGACCTAATGCTTCTTACCGCTGCAGGTTTGCTATAATTGTACAGTCTAGACCCTCTGAGAGCCGCAGTCTGGACTTCAGATTGCTGCATTCTATCAGTACTGATACACTGTAGCAAAATGTTAGGAGAGGAACAAGACTTCAGCTACTGGTAAAAAAAAATAATCAGAGAATGTTGCAAATATAAGGAAACGAGCCTCTTCTGTAAAGGGAAACACAATGTGTCACTTATGGGTTTGCTTTTGATAATCTCCTGCTGACAAAGCACTCATTTTATCAGTAGAGGACTAGTAACCTGCTGCCAGGTAGTCCTCTTCCTCTATATTCATGAACTCTGTATAACCCCACCCCGTCACTGATTGGCAGATTTCTGCCTATGCGCAGTGTACACAGAGAGCTGCCCATCAGTGATGTGGGCGGGGTTATACAGAGCTTGGCATTTAGGGAACTGCTGGATCTGCAGCAGAGAAAACAGGGATTTTATCAGCAGAGCACTAGTAACCTGCTGCCATGCAGCACTCCATATTCATGAGCTCTGTATAACCCTCAAACCACCACTGATTGGCAGCTTCCTGCCTATGCACAATGTACACAGAAAGCTGCCAATCAGTGGTGTGGGCGGGGTTACACAGAGCTAGGCATTCAGAGAACTCCTAGATCTGCAGCAGATAAAAACATGATTAAAAAAGCACCCAGTAAAGTAAGTGATACATCACTGGAATCAGGGTATCTGTCCCTATATAATGATGCTTTCAGATAGGGTAGAAAAACCTGGTGACAGATTCCCTTTAAATCAAATCCTGGTATAATACATGTAGTTTGTTGCTAAGGAACAACTTGTCGAAATCTAGATTTTCTCCAGAAAATCTCAGCTGGATCATACCAACAAAAATGGTCAATACATATATAATTTTTTTAAAGGCAGTGTGTCTGAATATTAGCTTTAGTAAAAACCCAATTTTATGTTAATATTTTTTAAAAAATATGTTTTATTTTTAGTTATTTTTTTTTCAATATCACTACATTAAAAAAAATGCAATTTTTATACTGAACACTTAGCCTTATATTAGACTCCTACTTCCTGTTCTGTACAGATGACTTTCAGAAGTCTCATTAACATCACAGACACCATTACGTTAAAGGTAAGATATACACAGTAGATAACGCAGAATTTAGAGTAGGTGATATTACAGCTCTCAAGATCAGATAACAAGAAGTTGAAGTCTAATATTAGGCCTCCATTCGAAAAAATAAAAACAAAAGTGATAAAAACCTGATTAAAGCAAGAGTAATATTACCATTCAAGAAGTCATGGTGAAATAACGTGGACGTAGACAGATGTTCAGATCTACTAGATTTATGCAATACATCTCAACAAATATATTTTAAGGCAATTTGTAAAAACAAAGACAATAAGAATAAATAAGCAAAAAGAGTCCATTTTGCTTAATAAATATAATAATATTTTTTTGTTACTTTTTACGATACTGTAAATGAAAAGTTTTCTCTGGAGACGATAAACTCCATATAACATCTGGGTAAATAAATACTCATGGATGATCTCGTTCTTTGAATTTTACAGACAGAAGCTGAAGAATGTGTGAAATGAAAACACGGCACAGAGCTGCCCCACAAAAGCTAACAGCTGAGAAGTTTGCTGAGAAAATATACATTTTATCGGCCCAGTGACCTGAGCATCTGTGCTCGCTGCCAAAGAATACTTTACAGAACAATGATCTGGAGTCTTCCTATAAGGCCGGGGACACACACAACGTATAAAAAAACGGTCCATTTTTGACGGTCGAGAATCGCACAAATGTTTCCAAAACAGTGATCCGTGTGCAGTGCGAGGATGCGATTTCCTCGCATCAAATGATCCTTTTGACATCCGTGTGACATCCGTATGGCATCCGTATGCCGAGATTTTCTCGCAAGCTTGCAAAACCGACATCTAATGGATTTATGTGCTCAAATGTTCGGGAAAACATATATACAGTATGTGTGTATATATATATATATATATATATATATATATATATATATATATATATATATATATATATATATATATATATATATATATAGATATGTCATTGAGACACACACATATATATATATTCTGTATTTATATTTAAGTCAGCGCGAGATATGTGAAAAGCCGGTAATTCAATTGCCGGCTTTTCATTTCTCCTTCACAAACCCGACAGGATATGAGACATGGTTTACATACAGTAAACCATCTTATATCCCTTTTTTTTTTGCATATTCCACACTACTAATGTTAGTAGTGTGTATGTGCAAAATGTGGGCGCTGTAGCGTGTAAAATAAAGGGTTAAATGGCGGAAAAAATTGGTGTGGGCTCCCGCGCAATTTTCTCTGCCAGAGTGGTAAAGCCAGTGACTGAGGGCAGATATTAATAGCCTAGAGAGGGTCCATGGTTATTGGCCCCCCCTGGCTAAAAACATCTGCCCCCAGCCACCCCAGAAAAGGGACATCTGCAAGATGCGCCTATTCTGGCACTTGGCCACTCTCTTCCCACTCCCCTGTAGCGGTGGGATATGGGGTAATGAAGGGTTAATGTCACCTTGCTATTGTAAGGTGACATTAAGCCAGATTAATAATGGAGAGGCGTCAATTATGACACCTATCTATTATTAATCCAATTGTATGAAATGGTTAAAAAAAAACCACACACACAATATTGCAAAGTATTTTAATGAAATAAACACACAGGTTGTTGTAATATTTTATTGCTCTCTCATCTACCTGAAGACCATCGTTCTGTAACAAATTAAAAATAATAAACCAACAGTATACATACCTTCCGTAGATCTGTGACGTCCCACGATGTAAATCCATCTGAAGGGGTTAAAATATTTTACAGGCAGGAGCTCTGCTATAATGCAGCTGTGCTCGTGCCTGTAAACCCCGGGGAATGAAGGTAATGTAGGTCAATGACCTATAGTTACCTTGAGTCGCGGTGATGCGCCCTCTGCTGGATGTCCTCATATGACGTCGAGCGTGGGAAAAAGTTCCCAGGCTGCAGTTCATGAGGACATCCAGCAGAGGGCGCATCACCGCGACTGAAGGTATTATATATATGCATTATAGCAGAGCTCCTGCCTGTAAAATATTTTAACCCCTTCAGATGGATTTACATCGTGGGATGTCACAGATCTACGGAAGGTATGTATATTGTTGGTTTATTATTTTTAATTTGTTACAGAACGATGGTCTTCAGGTGGATTGAGAGAGCAATAAAATATTACAACAACCTGTGTGTTTATTTCAATAAAATACTTTGCAATATTGTGTGTGTGTGTTTTTTTTTTAACCATTACATACAATTGGATTAATAATGGATAGGTGTCATAATTGACGCCTCTCCATTATTAATCTGGCTTAATGTCACCTTACAATAGCAAGGTGACATTAACCCTTCATTACCACATATCCCACCACTACACGGGAGTGGGAAGAGAGTGGCCAAGTGCCAGAATAGGCGCATCTTCCAGAAGTGCCTTTTCTGGGGTGGCTGGGGGCAGATGTTTGTAGCCAGGGGGGGGGGGGCAATAACCATGGACCCTCTCTAGGCTATTAATATCTGCCCTCAGTCACTGGCTTTACCACTCTGGCGGAGAAAATTGCGGGGGAGCCCACGCCAATTTTTTCCGCCATTTAACCCTTTATTTTACAAGCTACAGCGCCCAAATTTTGCACATACACACTACTAACATTAGTAGTGTGGAATATGCAAAAAAAAAAAGGGATATGAGATGGTTTACTGTATGTAAACCATGTCTCATATCATGTCGGGTTTCGGAAGGAGAAATGAAAAGCCGGCAATTGAATTGCCGGCTTTTCTCTAACACCGGTGCGTATTTCTCGCAAGTCACACTGCTGGTCCGTGTGTAATCCGATTTTTTTCTCGCACCCATAGACTTGCATTGGCGAGTCTCGGCCGAGATACGCTGACAATCGCAGCATGCTGCGATTTCACTCGGATCCTGAATACGGCGGAGAAAATATCGGATGATGGGAGCTGCACCATAGATTAACATTGGGCCGAGTGCTATGCGATTTTTTATCGCATAGCACTCGTCCGTATTACGGTCTAGTGTGACCCCGGCCTAATTTACACTTTCCTACCTGTGCGCATGCAAGAAAACAAGAGAAATTCTTGGAAATAGCTAAATACATTATTCAGCCCCTTCATGACCTATGACGTATAGGTACGTCACAGGTCGCGTCCCTGTATTAGATGCGGCACTGAGCCTACATCTTTCACGTTACATGAGATGATCTGATTAGCTGTCATGTGCCCCTAACAGCCGCGGGTGGAATCGTGATGCACCCATCAATCTCTGACAGCGGCATTTAACTTGCACCAAGACACCCTGTCTCATAATCACAGGGTGCCAATGGGTTGTCATGACTGCCGAGGGTCTGCAGGAGACCCCGTGCTTGTCATTGCAGATCTCTAAAGAGCGCCGTTCTCGGGCTGAACCACTACTATGTGTAGTACAAGTGAACAGTCTCTTAAGAAGACTATTGAAGCAAGAAAAAAGTAGAACATTTTTTAAAAAAATTTTAAAATGTTGAAAAATATAAAAATTCAAATCACCCCCATTTTTGACCCATTCAAAATAAAAAAATAAAAACTAAAAAATACACATGTTTGATATCGATGAGTTCACAAGCTCCCGATCTATTAAAATATAAAAATAATTAATCAAATCGGTAAATGGCGTAATGAGAAAATAAGTTGACACGCCAGAATTACGTTTTTGTTCGCCACTACACGGCAATAAAATTCAATAACAGACTATCAAAAGATCGTATCTACACCAAAATGGTATCAATTAAAACGCCAGCTCGGCACGCAAAAATAATCCCTCACCCAGCTCAGATCCTAAAAAATAAAGACGCTATGGGTTTCAGAAAACGTGCCTTTTTTTTTGTTCTTACAAATTTTGGATTTTTTTTCACCACTTAAATAACAAAGAACCTAGACATGTTTGGTGTCTATGAACTCGTAATGACCTGGAGAATGAAAATGGCAGGTCAGTACTAGCATTCATTGAAAACTGGAAAAAAAAACAAAAAAAAAACAATTGTGAAACTGCACCTTTTTGCAATTTCACCGTACTTGGATTTTTTTCCCGTTTCCTAGTATACTATATGGTAAAATCAATGGTGTCGTTCAAATGTACAACTTGTCCCACAAAAAACAAGCCCTCACATGGCCATATTGTAAGAAAAAAAAGTTATGGCTCTTGGAAGAAAGGGAGCAAAAAACGAAAACGCAAAAACGGAAAATCCCAAGGCTGTGAAGAGTTTCAAGGATTTCACAAGAATACAATGACTCAGAGACTTCTATTTACAGATCACTTTTTTGGGGAGTCTTTGAGCTTCTCAGAATTTGGACAAAGCATCATTGAGGATGGTCATTGACCAAAGCTCTGTCCATCTCTGTGTTCTCCATTTTCATAATTTGGCTCTGACAAAGGAGCATAACCATAAAAATTATGGCCAGGCTGGATCCATCTCACAGACCCTAACATCTCCTGACAGACTGCTTCCTGTGAATCAATTCCCACCATCTCTACACCAGCTATGTTATATGTTTGCATCCCCTCAATAGGTTGTCATTCCCTAGTAGCAAACTAGGATCCATGAAAATGGTGAGAAAGCAAAGTATATTAGAAAGTTGTTAACCTGACAATGAAACAATCAATATGCATCATTCACGTAGAGTGGATATCTCAAGAGGAGCAGACTTCCTGGGAGCTCTGGGTTATCAGGATCATTGAATCATTAGTCTCTGCTCTGGGGTTGTCATGGTGGCTAGACCCGGCCCGTGGCCCTGCTGAGGGGCGTACAGACATCTATCACTGTACGCCCCTCAGCAGGGCCACGGGCCGGGTCTAGCCACCGTGACAACCCCAGAGCAGAGACTCAGAGGCCCGGTACCGGGTACCCCTCGGCCCTGCGGCAGTGGGGGCGCTACATATACATCATGTATGAGACCTTATTAATGAGAGATCTTGTGCAACACCAAAGAATGGCCCTCATTCAGATGTCCATTAATTTCATACTTGTATCGATTAGGACTCGTGCACATGACCGGTTATATTGGACAAGTCCTATCTGTGGTTTTCATGGATAGCACGCATACCCATGATATTCTATGGAGCTGTGCACATGTCCGATTGCGAGCATTGGATCATGCAAGTCTATGGATCCAAGAAAATGTCAGATTTTCACAGACTGATTGAATGAAGAGGGTGGAGAAATCTCTGGAGGGTGGAGAAACTTTTTTTTCTTCCTCCAACTCTGAGAAAAACTGAAGACACTGCCTGATCAAACTCTGATGAGAGTCTCATCAGAATAATTAGACCATTTCTCTCGGATGGAGAGAAGACAGTGGTGTGCACCTATTCAGACAAGGATATACCCATCAGAGTTTAGGGGCAAATTCACTTTTTTTGTTTTGCTGAGCAATTGTCCACAAAACATATATATGGCATGTCCGTTTTTGATTCGATTTGTGGATCAAAGTTGCATAACCAAGTGAATGAGTTCATTTAAAAAATGTGTAACACTTAGATGCCATCCATGTGTCAGCCAAGTACTTGTCTGGTTTTTACTGAGCAGTTGGTAGAAGCTTTGAAAGAAATCTATATTTAAAAAAAAAATTTAATGCAAGAAAAATACATGACGACCCACACGTTTAAAAAAATAACAGAAAATGGATCCAGCACACTGAAAAAACAAACAAACAAAAAAAACATTGATCAATTAGGGTATGTTTCCACGGTAAGTAAACGCTGCTTGTTTGACGCTGCAGCGTCAAACAAGCAGCGTCCAGATGTTCCTGCATAGTGGAGGGGATTTTATGAAATCCCGTCTCCACTATGCGTGGAAACCCGCACGCGGCGGCCCTGCGACTCCGGACATGCTGCGCGTCTTTTCAGATCGCAGCATGTCCGTACACCTTGCGGGGACGCAGCGTCGCCGCAGGTAATATCACAGGGCCCTATGGCGAGGGGTGCGATGATCCCGGATGTGTACTGTACACATCCGGCACCATCGCGTCCCAGAAAGGGGGCGGGGCTTAGCGCCGAGCGGCTTCGCCGCTGCGGCGATACCGCCGCCCCTCCGGACCGTGGAGCCATACCCTTACTGTTAGAAAACGGATATCTGAATGAGGCCACTAAAAGTGGAAATGCTCGGTATACTAGAGGGTGCCATATTGGGGGAACAGTACTGAGGGCATCCTTCTACTCACTAAGGAGATCCAGCTAATATTTAGTCTCCTACAGGCGATGGCTTCATGCTCCTCCAGAAGGAAGAACACTTCTCTCCATTTCCTACACAAAACTCTTTTTTGTGTGTGTTTGTCAAAAAGTAAAACTTCTAAAAAGCCCAGAATATTTGTCAAGCATTGAAAATGGCGAAAAAAGACATGCTGAACCCAAAGTGATTTAGGCCGGCGTCACACTGGCGAGTTTTACGGACGTAAGAGCGCAGAAACTACGTCCGTAAAACTCGCATTACATACCGCACAATTATTCTCAATGGGGCTGCTCCTATCAGCCGTATATTACGGTTCAGTATTATACGGCTTTCTACGGCCGTACAAAATCGCAGCATGCTGCGTTTGTCAGCGCATTGCGCAAAAAAATCGCTAATGAAAGTCTATGGGGGCGAGAAAAATACGGATTCCACACGGACCTGCAGTGTGACTTGCGAGAAATACGCAGCGCTGTTAGTGAAAAGTCGGTAATTCAATTGCCGGCTTTTCATTTCTCCTGCACAAACCCGACAGGATATGAGACATGGTTTACATACAGTAAACCATCTCATATCCCCTTTTTTTTTGCATATTCCACACTACTAATGTTAGTAGTGTGTATGTGCAAAATTTCTGCACTGTAGCTGCTAAAATAAAGGGTTAAATGGCGGAAAAAATTGGCGTGGGCTCCCGCGCAATTTTCTCCGCCAGAATGGTAAAGCCAGTGACTGAGGGCAGATATTAATAGCCTGGAGAGGGTCCATGGTTATTGGCCCCCCCTGGCTACAAACATCTGCCCCAGCCACCCCAGAAAAGGCACATCTGGAAGATGCGCCTATTCTGGCACTTGGCCACTCTCTTCCCACTCCCGTGTAGCGGTGGGATATGGGGTAATGAAGGGTTAATGCCACCTTGCTATTGGAAGGTGACATTAAGCCAGATTAATAATGGAGAGGCGTCAATTATGACACCTATCCATTATTAATCCAATTGTTGGAAAGGGTTAAAAAACACACACACACATGATTTAAAAGTAGTTTAATGAAATAAACACAGCGGTTGTTGTAATAATTTATTGTTCTCTCAATCCATCCGGAACACCCTCGCTTGGAAAAATAATAAACGCACAAGATACATACCTTCTGGTGAACCGTCTCGTCCCACGAAGTAATCCATCTGAAGGGGTTAACTAATATTACAGGCAGGAGCCCTGCTAAATGCAGCTGTGCTCCGTGCTTGTAATCCCCGGCGAATGAATGAAATGTAGGTCATTGACCTACATTTCCTTCAGTCGCGGTGAGGCGCCCTCTGGTGGATGTTCTCATGAACTGCAGCCTGGGAACTTTTTCCCACGCTCCAGGTCATATGAGGACATCCACCAGGGGGCGCATCACCGCGACTGAAGGAAATGTAGGTCAATGACCTACATTTCATTCATTCGCCGGGGATTACAAGCACGGAGCACAGCTGCATTTAGCAGGGCTCCTGCCTGTAATATTAGTTAACCCCTTCAGATGGATTACTTCGTGGGACGAGACGGTTCACCAGAAGGTATGTATCTTGTGCGTTTATTATTTTTCCAAGCGAGGGTGTTCCTGATGGATTGAGAGAACAATAAATTATTACAACAACCGCTGTGTTTATTTCATTAAACTACTTTTAAATCATGTGTGTGTGTTTTTTAACCCTTTCCAACAATTGGATTAATAATGGATAGGTGTCATAATTGACGCCTCTCCATTATTAATCTGGCTTAATGTCACCTTACAATAGCAAGGTGGCATTAACCCTTCATTACCCCATATCCCACCGCTACAGGGAGTGGGAAGAGAGTGGCCAAGTGCCAGAATAGGCGCATCTTCCAGATGTGCCTTTTCTGGGGTGGCTGGGGGTAGATGTTTTTAGCTATGGGGGGGCCAATAACCATGGACCCTCTCTAGGCTATTAATATCTGCCGTCAGTCACTGGCTTTACCATTCTGGCGGAGAAAATTGCGCGGGAGCCCACGCCAATTTTTTCCGCCATTTAACCCTTTATTTCAGCAGCTACAGCGCTGAAATTTTGCACATACACACTACTAACATTAGTAGTGTGGAATATGCAAAAAAAAGGGGATATGAGATGGTTTACTGTATGTAAACCATGTCTCATATCCTGTCGGGTTTGTGCAGGAGAAATGAGAAGCCGGCAATTTAATTACCAGCTTTTAACACATATCGCGCTGAATGAAATCTAAATACAGAATATATATATATGTGTCTCAATGACATATATATATATATATATATATATATATATATATATATATATATATATATATATACACTGTATATATGTTTTACCGAACATTTGAGCACATAAATCCATTGATGTCGGTTTTGCAAGCCTGCGCAAAAATCTCGCAGTACGGATGCCATACGGATTACATACGGAGGATGCCATGCGCAAAATACGCTGACACACCCTGACTACGGATCAATATTTTGGGAACATTTCTCCGTATTACGGCCGTAGTACGGACGTATAATACGTGGCGTATTGTCTTACGCCCAGTGTGAGGCCGGCCTTATAGTGAGGTCTACAATTTTACATTTATGACAAACACAAGGGCACCAGTGTGTCTTCATTAAAAGGTAAAAAAAAAAATCTAAAATGAAATGTACAAAATAAAACCGACCAAACATCTCCCATCTTGTAGTACCCATTTCCAACCTGAGCACCTCAACATGTTTTCAAAACAATGTTTACATCATAGAAGACATCCATGACCCAAAGGAATGTGCGAGGAATCCAGACCCTCAAAGTAACAGTCTGTCAGCAGGGTCTTCAATCATGGCTCTGTATACACTCGCTATTCCCTAAGACACTGACATCAAACAAAGCCACCTGGAGTATGTTACAAAACGGAGGAATCTCCGCTCAGGCTATTACTGCTGCCAACCCAAGCACAACTGGCACTAATTTTACCTGCTGGAATGAAACATGTGGTGACTAAGAGAATAATCATCATGACTGTACTGCGGCCGGTAAAGAGAGATGGATGCTTCATGTTACATGAGCTGTGGTCCATTAGTCAAAACACTTCATAGTGTAGATGCACAAGTCGATATCACCTGCCAATGCTTAACCCAGTCCCAATGGGTAACTTAGATTTATATTTTGTAAGGTTTTTAGATATTTCAAAAAACTAAACTAAACTTTTTAAAGGGAATTTGTCAATAGCATCAAACCCCCCCCCCCCCCCAAGGCCATCTATACGAGCATGTAGGTCATAGGAAGTTGAATAAAATGATACCTTGATATCTGCGATCTGCTATCTTATTCCAGAGAAATCCACATTTTTATTATATGTAAATGAGCTGTTAAGATCTATGGGCCGGACATAGATCTCCCTGATTATCTGCCTCCAGAGATAATTTTAAGTGGAATAAGGCATTACCAGTGTGAGACCTGTAATAACCGACAGGCTGATCTCATAATCACACACAGCTCTGCAGGGAGATCAGAGTTAACATAGTACAGCAGAAGTGAACTTTGTCCCATTACAAACACATTTTCAGCTGCAGTCCTCTATTAGTGCTTCAGCTTCCATATCACAGGCAGCCAGTTGGGGGAAGGGCAATACAGAAGATCTGACATCATTATGAGAGGATAAGTGCAGCTGCAAATGTGTGTAATGAGACAAAGTTCACTTCTGCTGCACCATGCTAGCCCTGCTGTAATGTGATAGCTCTGCTGTAATGTGATAGCTCTGCCGTACTATGTTAGCTCTGCTGTAATGTGATAGCTCTGCTGTATTATGTTAGCTCTGCTGTAATGCGATAGCTCTGCTGTACTATGTTAGCTCTGCTGTAATGCGATAGCTCTGCTGTACTATGTTAGCTCTGCTGTAATATGATAGCTCTGCTGTACTATTTTAGCTCTGCTGTAATGTGATAGCTCTGCTGTACTATGTTAGCTCTGCTGTAATGCGATAGCTCTGCCGTCCTGTTAGCTCTGCTGTAATGTGATAGCTCAGCTGTCCTATGTTAGCTCTGCTGTAATGTGATAGCTCTTCTGTACTATGCTAGCTCTGCTGTAATGTGATAGCTCTGCTGTACTATGTCAGCTCTGCTGTATTGCAATAGCTCTGCCGTACTATGTTAGCTCTGCTGTAATGTGATAGCTTTGCTGTACTATGTCAGCTCTGCTGTAATGTGATAGCCCTGCTGTACTATGTTAGCTCTGCTGTAATGTGATAGCTCTGCTGTACTGTCAGCTCTGCTGTAATGCGATAGCTCTGCTGTCCTATGTTAGCTCTGCTGTAATGTGATAGCTCTTCTGTACTATGCTAGCTCTGCTGTAATGTGATAGCTCTGCTGTACTATGTCAGCTCTGCTGTATTGCAATAGCTCTGCCGTACTATGTTAGCTCTGCTGTAATGTGATAGCTCTGCTGTACTATGTTAGCTCTGCTGTAATGTGATAGCTCTGCTGTACTATGTTAGCTCTGCTGTAATGTGATAGCTCTGCTGTACTGTTAGTTCTGCTGTAATGTGATAGCTCTGCTGTCCTATGTTAGCTCTGCTGTAATGTGATAGCTCTGCTGTACTATGTTAGCTCTGCTGTAATGTGATAGTACAGCAGAGCTGTCACATTACAGCAAAGCTATCACATTACAGCAGAGCTAACATAGTACAGCAGAGCTATCACATTACAGCAGAGCTACCATAGTACAGCAGAGCTAAAAATACAGCAGAGCCATCACATTACAGCAGAGCTGACATAGTACAGCAGAGCTATCACATTACAGCAGAGCTATCACATTACAGCAGAGCTATCACATTACAGCAGAACTAACAGTACAGCAGAGCCATCACATTTCAGCAGAGCTGACATAGTACAGCAGAGCTATCACATTACAGCAGAGCTATCACATTACAGCAGAGCTATCACATTACAGCAGGGCTATCACATTACAGCAGAGCTGACATAGCTTTGCTGTAATGTGATAGCTCTGCTGTACTATGTCAGCTCTGCTGTAATGTGATAGCTTTGCTGTAATGTGACAGCTTTGCTGTACTATCACATTACAGCAGAGCTAACATAGTACAGCAGAGCTGACATAGTACAGCAGAGCTATCACATTACAGCAAAGCTATCACATTACAGCAGAGCTGACATAGGACAGCAGAGCTATCACATTACAGCAGAACTAACAGTACAGCAGAGCTATCACATTACAGCAGAGCTAACATAGTACAGCAGAGCTATCACATTACAGCAGAGCTAACATAGTACAGCAGAGCTATCACATTACAGCAGAGCTAACATAGGACAGCAGAGCTATCACATTACAGCAGAACTAACAGTACAGCAGAGCTAACATAGTACAGCAGAGCTATCACATTACAGCAGAGCTATCACATTACAGCAGAGCTATCACATTACAGCAGAGCTAACATAGTACAGCAGAGCTAACATAGTACAGCAGAGCTATCACATTACAGCAGAGCTAACATAGTACAGCAGAGCTATGTTAGCTCTGCTGTAATGTGATAGCTCTGCTGTACTATGTTAGCTCTGCTGTAATGTGATAGCTCTGCTGTACTATGTTAGCTCTGCTGTAATGTGATAGCTCTGCTGTACTGTTCGTTCTGCTGTAATGTGATAGCTCTGCTGTCCTATGTTAGCTCTGCTGTAATGTGATAGCTCTGCTGTCCTATGTTAGCTCTGCTGTAATGTGATAGCTCTGCTGTACTATGTCAGCTCTGCTGTAATGTGATGGCTCTGCTGTACTTTTAGCTCTGCTGTAATGTGATAGCTCTGCTTTACTGTTAGTTCTGCTGTAATGTGATAGCTCTGCTGTCCTGTTAGCTCTGCTGTAATGTGATAGCTCTGCTGTACTGTGTTAGGTCTGATGCCACTGCAGAGCAATGTGTGACTATGAGAGCAGGCTGTCAGTCATGACATGTCTCACACTGGTAACACCCTTTTCACTTAAAATAATCTCTGGAGACAGATTCTCAGGGAGATTTATGTCCGGCCCATATATCTTAACAGCTCTTGTACATACTGTCTAAGAAAAATGTGTGTGTTCTCTGGAATAAGCCATCAGATGGCAGAAATGAGGGTATGATATTATTCAGCCTCCTATGACCTACATGCCCATATAGATGGCGTAGAAGGGCTGATCCTACTGATAGATTCCCTAGAAAGATGTTTAGTCTCACTAGGGAACTTGAAACTGTGATGAATAATTGCTGGTACACTACACAAGTATACTTACTGAAGATTATTGTCCTGTCAGTGCTCTGCTACCTAAGAAGGACCCAAACATTGGCCAACACATTAGTTCCTCATCTGCCACGACAACCCATTAGAACCTGTGATCTCACTGCAAGGAGGAAGTAATGCAGCGAGACCCTTTTTCTAACTACTTACCGTAGATGTAGTGGTTGATCTTGACAGTGTCATCTAAATGGATTAACCTGCTACAATCAGAGCCACTACTCGACATTTGTGGAGCAGGTTCTGCTTCTGGGTCCACTCCATGCATCTGCAACTGGCACGTGACATATATGTGAATCACGTGTTGAGAAGGGATGATAAGGACTTCACTAGTTTCTTAACCCTGACCCAAGACTGGATACCCATTATCATAATGTATTGTCAGAGGGGTATCTTCTGGCCTTCTGAAGAGGAAACACTGGACCCTCTCAGTCCCTAAGACCTGAGAATGTGCAACCTCCTACAGCCCCAGCCCAGTTTATACAGTGGCATGGAATAGTTTGGACACCCCTGGTCAAAATTACTGATATTGTGAACAGTTAAGCAAGTTTAAGATGAAATGATAACTAAAAGGCCTAAAGTTTAACATAGCAAATTTTCTATGTATTTTAGGCAAAAAAATGTATTTTTTAAAGGAAAATGGGCCAATGCAAAAGTTTTGGCACCCTAGGAGATTTGTGTGCTCAGATACCTTTGACCAGGGATTCAGACCTTGATTGGCCTGTTAGGGTTATGGATCGATCACTATCCTCATTTGGAAAGTTCAGGTGATTCAAATTTCCCATCTTTATAAAAATCCAGCCTCATCTAACCTTGTGCCAAAAGTACAGCCATGGGTTCTTATAAGCAGCCACCTACCACTCTGAAAATGAAAATAGTTGAGGCCCACAAAGCAGGAGAAGGCTATAAGAAGATAGCAAAAGCGTTTTCAAGTTGCCCTTTCCTCAGTTCGCGATGTAATTAATAAATATCAGCTATCAGGAACAGTGGAGATCAAGATCAGGTCTGGATGACCAAGCTAAATGTCAGTGAGAGCTGCTTGTAGGATTACTAGAGAGGCAAATTAGAATCCCCATTTGACTGCAAAAGACCTTCAGAAAGATTTTGCAGACTCTGGAGTTGTGATACATTATTCTACTGTTCAGAGACACCTGCACAAATTTGGCCTTCATGGAAGAGTCATCAGAAAAAACCTCTCCTGCATCCTCTCCATAAAATTCACCATCAGAAGTAAGCAAAAGAACATCTAGGCAAGCCTGATGCATTTTGGAAACAAGTCCTGTGGACCGATGAGGTTAAAATAGAATTCTGGCCACAATGATCAAAGGTATGTGTGGAGAATAAAGGGCACAGAATTTTGGGAAAAAGAATATCTCGCCAACCATTAAACATGGGGGTGGATCAATCATACTTTGGGGTTGTGTTACAGCCAATGGCTCCGGGAACATTTCACGGGTAGAGGGAAGAATGGATTCAATGAAATTTCAACAAATTCTTGATGCAAACATAAAATCATCTGTAAAAAAGCTGAAGTTGAAAAGAGGATGGCTTCTACAAATGGATAATGATCCTAAACACACGTCAAAATCCACAATAGACGACCTCAAAATGTGCACGCTGAAGGTTTTACAACGGCCCTCAGTCCCCTGATCTGAACATCATTGAAAATCTGTGCCTAGACCTCAAAATAGCAGAGGATGCAAGACGACCCAGGAGTCTCAGAGAACTGGAAGAATTGTCCAAGGAAAAATGGATGAAAATCCCTCAAACAAGAATTAAAAGACTCTTGGCTGGCTACAAAAAGCGTTTACAAGCTGTTATACTTGCAAAAGAGGGTGCTACTAGGTGCACCATGCAGGGTGACAAAACTTTTGCATCAGACTATTTTCCTTTTTGTGCTTTTTGAAATGTAAAAGATGAAAATATACAGGTTTTTTTTGCCTAAAATACAAAGGAAATGACTAGCACTCTGAAACTTTAGCTTTAGCCCTTTTTAGAGATCATTTCATCTTCAGCTTACTTAACTGTTCACAATAACAGTGATTTTGACCAGGGGTGCCCAAACTTTTATATGCTACTGTAGTAGAGACAGCATAAGGTCAATGTTACTACTTATCTCAGCTCTTAGCAACAGGAGCATTTTCCAAACATATGTTAAAAAACTGGAAGAGATCCCAATTTGTAACTGGATGACTTTGCTGATAACATTTTCGCACCTTTTCCTTATTAGTTTTGGGTTGTTGTTCCATTTGTTGCCTCCACCTCCTAAAATGTAGAAAGCATGGTAAGCATGTTCTGCCTGATAGTCAACTTCAATGCAAGGCAGACACAAAAAGACTTAAAGGGAATATGTCAGCAAGTTTTTGCTGTGCAGTCTGACAGCTGTTGTAGGGACAGAGACCCTGATTCCAGCGAAGTGTCACTTAGTATACTGGGTGCGTCAGTTCTGTTAGAGTCACAGTTTTCTCTGCTGCAGATCTAACAGAGCTCAGTTGTTGACCTGTGTATAACCTTGCCTACACCACAGTTTTCTGTATACATTGTAGTCACAGAGCTGCCACTCAGTTGTGAGGGTATGGTTGGACTGAGAGACAAAAGGACACTTGTCCTGTAGTGATAATGTCCTGCTGATAAAACACTGATTGTATTGAAAGAGCCAAACACAGCCCAGTAAGTGACACATCTCAGTAATCAGGGTCATACGGCTTATAGTAAGAATGTGTCCCACCATCTAAACTCAGCCCTTCTTATCACCAGGTTGGGATGTCACATGGGGACAGGCATTTAGAGGTCTGCTATTGAGTCCGGCCCTGGCTCTTCCAGTTATAGATCGATCGCTGTATGGGGGGAATCAATAATTAAATGAATGTCAGCATTAAAATAGTCACTATACGAAGTGTTGGGAATATACAATGAAAAAAGGGGGAGGGGGAGAGAAAAGGTTAAAAAATATGTAAAAATAAATGCTGCTCCCACTGTAAAATACAGTAGTGGTGCACTTACGTGGCCCAGACGAGGATAACGTAAGTGCACCACTACTGTATTTTACAGTGGGAGCAGCATTTATTTTTACATATTTTTTAACCTTTTCTCTCCCCCTCCCCCTTTTTTCATTGTATATTCCCAACACTTCGTATAGTGACTATTTTAATGCTGACATTCATTTAATTATTGATTCCCCCCATACAGCGATCGATTTCTAACAGGCATTTATCTGGGTCTTTCACATAAAAAACCTTAAACTCTGAACACAGCGCAGATAGCTCTTTTTTGTTTCTTTTACTATAATCATTGAATTACGGACGGGTGGTACCTTAAACTATCTGCTGCAGTCTTTAGAGTGTGCAAGCGCTACTGGCTTTTTTTTATACATCTTCCAGTTATACCCCTGATATTGGAGTTATTCTTCCCTAAGACAATGCTTATGGGGAGTATACCCCATACTTGTTATATCGTCTATAGGCATTCATTTTAGGAAGAAACCTGCTTGTGCAAATGTGGCGTAAGTCACCAATAGGGATGAGCGGACCCATAAAACTTTGGGTTCTGGCACCCGACCCGAATGTTAATCCAAAGTTCAGTTCTGATACCAGAACTGTACCCGAGCCCCATTGAAAACAATGAGGACCCAAGCGTCTAAGCTGAAAAATTATCTGTCTTTCACTCCTCCCGGAGCTTCCCGAATCTCTGAGTATTGCAATGGTCTTCCAGGAGAAGTCCATGTTTGGCGTTTACCATGCACGCTAACTGTGTGGTATGAATCCTGAACCTAAAATGTTGGAGTTTTCTTATCTCTAGTCACCAATTTCACACATATGTGAAACTCGATACTTGCTTGGATACCTGGACCACCTGTCTCAACTGCCTGATTGAGCTGGGGCAGACATACCATAGCTGCAACATTGGGGCCCAAGAGCTAAAAGGAGCCATTACCAGCTCCAACACAGGTGGAACTGTGCATTATGAGGAGCTATTGGACCCATTTATTGCACAGGGGCCCTCTCCTGCCTGTGTCCACCCCTGTGATAGGGGTACATGACCAGTTGGCTGATATCAGGGGACCCAGCTGGCCGGCCATGTATTATCACCCGAGCACAGTGGTGGGATTCAGCCGGTACGACCCGGTACGGGGCAGCCGTTTACTAAAATTTCTATCTGCCAGCGTTCCGGTAATTGAAAATGGTTACCACGCCCCCGGACCGCCTCCGGACCGCCCCCGGACGGGTTGCTGTGCTGCTGGTGGGGATTGTTCACCCCGGGAGGGTGTAAACTACAATCCCCATAATGCAGTTCGCTCACACCGGAAGCGCCTCTACTGCAGGGCACGGGTAGAGTGGCGGTTAATGTGAGTGGCCGAGATAACTAGTAAACGCAGTGGCATGGTGGGAGGAGACTGGGAGCTATTGCTGCCATGGTAACAGTGAGACGCCCCGTGCTGTGCAGCAGCTGCGGTTCCGGCCTGAGCGCGGCTTTGTTATGAGTCCCACTCCCAGCAGGAGCCGTGTATGAGGCGGCCCGGCGCTGCGCTATGGTGAGTGAGCCCATCATCTGGGGTCTTCCAGGGTCATGTGACCGGCGCCTGGGATTCACTGCTGACTTCTGTATTTCAGGCTGCCAGGAATAAGGCTGGATTTAAGGGTGAGTGCGCCGCTGTGTACTTGTCACTTAAGGTGCCGTTACACTGAGCAACTTACCAGCGATCGCGACCAGCGACGTGATCGCTGGTAAGTTGCTGTGTGGTCGCTGGGGAGCTGTCACACAGACAGCTCTCTCCAGCGACCAAGCGACTTCGGCATCGCTGAAACTGTCTTCAGCGATGCCGAAGTCCCCATGTAAAAAAAATCAAAACACTACATACGCACCTTCTGTCGTCCTTCATGTCCCTCGGCGCTTGCCGCACTGACTGTGTCTCAGCGCCGGCCGGCCGTAACAGCGGTGCCCAGCGGTGAACCGCTGTTACTGCAGGTTCACCGCTGGGCTCTGCTTTACGGCCGGACGGCGCTGAGACAGTCAGTACGGCAAGCTCCAGGGGACGTGACGGACAACAGACGGTGAGTATGTAGTGTTTTTTTTTTACTTTTACCATGGTATCCATGGTAAATATCGGGTTACTAAGCGCGGCCCTGCACTTAGTAACCCGATGTTTACCATGGATACCAGTGAAGACATCGCTGGATCAGCGTCACACACGGCGATCCAGCGATGTCAGCGGGAGAGTTGCGACGAAATAAAGTTCGTCCACTCTCCCTGCAACCAGCGATATCCCAGCAGGATCCAGATCGCTGCTGCGTGCCAAACATAGCGATATCGCTATGCAGGACGCTGCAACGTCACGGATCGCTGGCGATATCGCTGCAACCTCGCCCAGTGTGACGGTACCTTTAGGGATTTGCAATATTTCCTATGAATTATGTGAAGGACTGGTGCAGTAATTACCCAAACATACCTCTCCGGACGTTATAGTCCCCAGCATGAATCTGCCAGGGCATGCTTGGAGTTGTAGTTCTACAACTGGAAACTGCATAACTTACAAGGTTTTGTCAAATTTAGCAATTTTCAAACTCAATTTTTGTGCCCTTAAGGCCGGGATCACACACAGGGCCGTATTTGCCACTAGGCACGCGAGGGCACGTGCCTAGGGCGGCGACATTGCGGGGGGGGGGCGGCACCTGAGCAAGGTTTATTGGTTTTTTTTAGTCCCGGGTCACAAACGCGACCGACCGCCCCCGCCCGCCTCCGAGTCCCACCCTCCCTCCTTGAAGACGATACTCACCCTGCTCCAGCGATGCCTGGTCTCAGCGTCTGTAGCGCGTCCAGAGTGAGCGGTCACGTGGTACCGCTCATTAAAGGTCATGAATATGCGCATATTCATGACCTTAATCAGCCGTACCACATGACCGCTCACTCAGGAAGAAGGCGCTGCGGCGGGACAGAGCCAGAGGGAGGATGTCGGCGCAGCCGCGTGGTGTGTGGGACAGCTGACAGGTGAGTATGGGGGGCGGAGGGATGAAGGAGGAAGGTAAGCCGCCCGAGCCATGCAAGATGGGAGAAGGAGCGGGGGAGGGGGTGGAGAGATGAGCCATGCATACCGGGGAGTATGAGCCATCAGCCATGCATATGGGGGGGGGGGAATATGAGCCATCAGCCATGCATACAGGGGGGGGAATTATGAGCCATCAGCCATGCATACAGGGGGGGGGGGAATTATGAGCCATTAGCCATGCATACAGGGGGGGGGGAATTATGAGCCATGCATACGGGAATATGAGCCATCAGCCATACATACGGGGGGGGGGGGGAATTATGAGCCATGCATACAGGGGGGGGGGTGGAGAGATGAGCCATGCATACGGGGGGTGGGGGGGTGGAGAGATGAGCCATGCATACAGGGGGGAGTGAATATGAGCCATGCATACGGGGGGGGGGGGGAGTATGAGCCATGCATACGGGGGGGGGGAGTATGAGCCATGCATACAGGGGGGGGGTCATTATACAGTATGGAGAACTGTGTGTGGCCATTATACAGTATGGAGCATCATGTGTGGCCATTATACAGTATGGAGCATCATGTGTGGCCATTATACAGTATTGAGCATCATGTGTGGCCGTTATACAGTATGGAGCATCGTGTGGCCGTTATACAGTATGGTCCATGACTTTAATACCGTATGTCACAACGTATTCTTGTCATTAAGGGAGACAAACTGCTTCCAAAAATATGAATCGTGCCACTGGGCGTGGCTTATTAGTATGGGCGGGGTTATTGAAAATGGGCATGGCCAAAATTCCGGTCGCCGCGACTTAGAGGACCTGTTGTTAAAAATTTGAATCCCACCCCTGCCCGAGCACTTTCCTTGTAGGTAGGTCAAAATGTAATGTGACAAATGATGGCTCCGTCGCTGACTACTTGTCCTGACAGAGTAACTGGGAGATGAGAATTTTACCAGTATCCATAGCTCGTAAAGCCGCACCTCTGTTATCCAATAATGTCGCATTATGGCTTTTCTATAGACTTAACTAGTTCTCTGTTTTTCTAGCAAAGAAAACACAATAAAATGAACAAACAGAGCGACATTTGCTGGGCTCAAGTCACAAAACACTAAGCAATGATTCTGCAAATGTCCATTAAGTTATCGCACCTGCCATCTGTACGCTAGATAACAGAAATCCCTCAACACTACAATGTCTTGTATCAAGTGCCTGTAATGTTTGTTTAACCAAAAGAACAAAATGTATCCTCCAGGAAACTGAATTCATAGTCTACAAGGTTTTAGGTGAGTCAGACATATAGTAACAAAATTCCCCCTGCCGAAAAAAAAGACATATTTTTAATAAATCAAATATAATTATTCATTATCTGGCTGAATAAAAAATATGGTAAAACTGAGGAATAGATATCAGACAATCATCAGCTCTCAAATGTCTATTGACACACACAGTATCCAGAATAATACAGCGCCCATAATAACATGGCAGAAAGCTGTCTGCACAGTATCACCCAACCAATGACTCAGGCAGCGTAGCCAGGTAGTGCAACAATGTCCGAGCTCTTAGTGGAGCAGATCGCTGTCCATTATGAACAGGGTCCCTGGGCAAAAGTTTAAAGTGAGGAATCAATTGTGCTATATAAGCGAGTAACATAAAATATAACTCTGCCCCAAAAGATATATCTAGGCATATAGGTTACTCCAAAGAATCTGGCAGCAAGGATCAGAGCAGTATGATGACCCTTATAGGTTATTCGAATAGTGGCTGTCCTAAAGGTAAAAGTGGACACGACAGTGTACAGGCGCCTTTCTAAACTTCCATGGGTGAGACTAAACTTTTTTTTGGACGCCACTTCTTTTTAGTCCTATTAGACAAAAAAAACATATTTCCCTAGAAGCACGGCTCTAACACATGCACGAGGCTTTTCATTTCATTGTGTCTCTGGGTTCTTATTTGCCCTATAATGGTTCTATATACATTATATCATCCAACAATAACCCCATGTGAAGTGGTATTCACATCCATTGTTTTTAAACCTGTAACTTTTTCCCTTCGATCAATAGTTTTTCTTTTCTTTAGGCTCCAAATCTTTGATGTAGAAAACAATGAAGAACCACAGTGTAAATACGAGTCTTTGCATTGTGTTATGCAATAGCTAATGTCTGCATGCTTTACTGCCTGATCAATATAACAGCTTTTCACCTGTTGGAAATAAAGCTAAAATCTATATATATATATGACACCAATTTTTTATACATGGTATAAAATGATACAGTAATAAACATTTAAAACATATCATTAATGATTGTAACGTCATATCTCTCAAAGATGTGAATTTGCTGTAAGTGTATCATCTAAGGCCCTTACTTAGAAAGAAACAGTGACATTGTTACCATTTTACTACAGTCAATTTGTTGTTATTAATTATTGCCCATTTGTGAAATAGTCGGAGCTGGAGTGTAGGAAATTAGAGTGGGTTACAGTCAGAATCTAAGCTTCTCGACTGAACCCATGGGGAGCCTAGGGGACCGGGTGATTATCTGATGTGTATGGCGGCGTCCTGACACTTTCATAACATATGGCATCAGGGAATATAAAACCCCATTTATTTTGTTCTTCTTGCAGATAATCCAGCTCACTCCTCTCTCCCCATACAGAACACATGCATGCTAACAGATGGGTATGGACTCTTTAAAGTGCTTGACATTGACCATTTTATGAAATTGTTTTCAAAATTTAGCACCCCTGATGGAGGAGGAGCATGGGACCAGACCAGACTTCTATATCTGCCTCCTCCAGTTTAAAGGTTCCTCCATCAATTGCCATTTTATGGACTGGAGAGCTGTGCTCTATGGGAAGAAGGCAGCAATATGAGGCAGAGTGTGCTCTACTGAAGGCAGAATCTGTAATACTTAGCAAGTGTCCCAAAATCATATCCCCAAAACATTTGTTACAGTAAAGATAAAACAGACATCATGTTTACCTGTAATTAGATCATGTGAAGCTAGTGGATTTCAGTGTATAGCTAATGACAACAGCGCTGTATCCAGGATTGGTGTATGTCATGGTCCATAGAAAGCTCCTTCAAAGAAACCCCAAGATTTTTTGTACGTGAGCTATAATATTAGCGTTCTAGACATCTGCCCAAAACATGATACTGATTCCTCATGGGCAAACATCATAGAAGGTTAATTAGAAAAGGGGTTAAGTAAACTAACATTAATAACAAACAACTCATATAGTGGGCTTAAGAACCCCATACTTGACTAATGTCAGCCGAACCCGCAGATATTGGCGAGATCGTCTGATAATCTAATGTGTGTGGGAGCCACCACACTTTCCACCTTTGTGATGTCAGAGGGCATTAATGGGGTTATCTGGGACTATTGTGCATGGCGCAGATCTCTGCTCACACAGAGTTGTCACAGACCGCTCCTTCCAGCGATTCAGAGGCTTCCACTGACATCAAGTCGACAGAGCAGCGGTTTCTCTTCCGCTATGTTCTGTTGATAGTGCGTGACTGCCAATGTCATGCTGATTGACAGCCAGCTCCCCACCGCCTCACTGCAGGAAGCTATCTGCCAATCAGCATGACATCGGAAGTCACGCCCCATCAACAGAGCAGCCCGGAAGAAGAGGAGCTGCTCTGATCACGTGGAGCAGCTGAATCGCCGGCAGGAGCGGTTCGCAATTGCTCAGAGCTACCAGGCAGATAGTTAAGAACTACCTGCCTATTAGTGTTTATACACATAGTAAAAGAAGTGTCCTGGATAACCTCTTTAAGGGTCCAGCATGTCTGATTTCGGACTGCTGATACTTTTGTTCTCCTGGAGATAAACCACTGCCAGCAGAGTCTGACAGCAGCTCTCTCACTGAGGACACCGGCGCGATGGGCTGAGCTGAATGCTCCTATGTATGGGGGAGTGAGGGGGTTAGCTGAACCAATGTGCAGCAGTTATCTATTTTGTATGGGGGGGATTTAGAATGAAACTTTGTGCATACAGCAAAAAAAACTGCAGCAAGGACATCAGCGGTGCCACCATTACCAAAGAGAAGAAGACCTTTGAGCAGCTGCAGGGGTACAGGTCACTAATAATTTAATAACTGTTTTTTTAGCAAACATCAAGGCAGCGAATTGCTATACAATTTAAGCAAAGTGGAAAAGCCGCAACTTCAAAGCAACTGCCCCTCTTATCTGAGATCACACCAAGATTGCAGGAACATATGCCAAGATCTCTACTATCATCCAACTGCTACAAAAAGGAAGTGTCATCCTTTATTTCTTATGTGATAGACGTCCTGCTCAACAGGTAGTGAGGGCCGAGTATGGCAGGGAAGGTTCATGGAGCAGCACCGTGCTCTTATAGCTGGGACACTATTTGTCCCCCATTGCGGAGGGTCTGCTCTCTGTGGGGCGGATCTGATGGCTTTTTGGACACTATTTTTATTTTTTTTTTAAATTAAACATTCAAAAATCTGTGCTAATTTATTTTTTTTTTATATACTTTTATGCAGGTCTGAGTTTTATTTTTTATGTCAAATACAGTCATAAGAAAAAACTAAGAAAACACACTTTCCTAGAGTTTTACTTATCGGGATATAATAATAAAAATAATAATAATAATAATAATAATACAAATAATAATTTAAAAAAACATCTGGTCTTTACAAGTTCTCAAAATTACAAAGTACAATCTCAGAGGAACAAATTATTGTATATTATTTAACAAATACTAGACCAAAATACAGAAAGTGTGAAAAATGAAGTACTCCCATGACTCAATAGCTCATAGAACCACCTTTGCAGTAATAGTTTTCCGCATGACTTTATCAGTCTCTCACATATGGAGTAATTTTGTCCTGCTCTTCTTTACAACTTTACTTAAAGGGGCTGTCCACTACTAGGACAACACTGTCTCACTCTGAATATTTGTCCCCGTTAAAATAAAAACCCTTATACTGACTTCCGGTGCTGGCACCAATCCAGCGGTGACGGCGCTCTTGTTCCCAGAGCACACCTGAGCTTGTTACGTCATATGAGCCCTGCGCCCCATCACCGCCGGCGTCACTGTCACTGAGAGGGGGTTGTCCTAGCAGTGGACAACCCCTTTAAGTTCATTGAGATTTATGAACATAAAAAATTTTGGAACCAGAGGAAAATAAATAAAGATCAAAAACAGCCCAATTTTGATTTGGTGACGAGTCCTCTTTAAGGAATTTTTCAGCAGAGAATGTTGGAGTTAAATATTATGTTAACTCCTTCGCACCAGGGTAATTTTGTTTGTTTTTTTAACTTTTCATTTATTCCTTTCTTTTTTTATAAGAGCCATTTAAGTGGTGAATTTTTTTTAGAAAATTTGTAAAAAAAAAAATACAAAATATATATATTTTGCTTGTGTCATCAAATTCCAAGAACCACAATGCTTTAAATTTTCGGGATACAGTGCTGTGTGATGGCTTATTTGTTTGCGCCCTGAGCTGATATTTTTACTGATATCATTTTGGGGTGGATATGATGTTTTGATTGCACCTTATTGCATTTTACTGCAATGTTTCAGCAGCCAAAAAATGTGGGCGTTTTGAATTTTGTTCTCATTAAACCGTTTACCAATTGGCTTAATTTACTTTATATTTTGATATATCGGACTTTTACGAATGCAGCGATACCAAGTATGTGTACTCTTTATTTTTTTTAATTGTTTTATTTTTAATGGGGCAAAAGGGGGTGATTTAATTTTTTTATGTTTTTAAATTTTTTTTATATTTTTAAAACCTTTTCCTTTATACTGTATTTAATAGTCCCCTTAGGGGACTTGAAGCTGCGGTCGTCTGATCGCTTGTGTTATACATAGCAGGTCTTCGGAACAGCTACGTATAGCAAAAATCACGATCTCCTATGAACGCCGGGTACAATAAACATATGTCATATGTCGTGAAGGGGTTAAAAGATGGAGATCCCCCATCAGGGCAAAATTTATATATAAACCTAAAAATGTCTAGTTCTACTTCATAGGAACTATGGTTTTGTATTTATTACACCTAGAGTTTTTGTACTTTCTTCGTTAATTATTTTTACAGAAAACAGAGGCAAAAATAACAAACTGCTACTTAAGAAATTGTCACTCCTGTGGCCAGTGACAGACGCTTCTTGCCTCCTATCCCTTCCATGTGTAAAATGGTTTATTATCTAAATTTCTTATGATCCCAGCTGGAAAAAAACTTTAATGATTTAGGGATGTGTCGCTTTAACTTTTCATAAAAGTCTATTTTGGGGCAAAAGAAAAACAAAACCCTCGATGAATTGTTGGAATTTGGAGATATTTTTACACTCTAAAGTTTAAATCTCTTGGATTGAGAGAATTTCATCCAGTCTGATAAATCCTCTTTAAAAAGCGCCCCTGGCTTTTGTTCTATAAACAGCATATGATTTAGATGGTTTATATACCCGGGCGGGCGCTGGGAACGCCATTAATCTGTGCTGATTCCATGTTGTTATTTTATAGGGTCCAAACGTGGAGATTTTTAAACAGCTGGAACCGAAAAAGATAAGAAGTCTTCTTCTTCGGGTTGGACTATGGAATGAAGGGGTTACACGTTGTACACATGGCGTCTTCTGGAATATCCGAGCTCTACACCTCCCCCAACTTTCCTCTTTTTTTCTCTAAACATTTTTTCCAATACCCATTTTTTTAACAACCTCTTATCTCATAAATTAGCTGAGAGCTGGGGATGCCACATATTTCCAGACTGCCGTAACTCTTCCCTTCCAGAAGGCCCAGTTTCTATTGAAATGCCAGCCAAGGGTCATCCAAGCTCACCTCGCACCTCTCCAACAATATGGTGCTGGCGGTCAGGTCCTATAAACAGTCACAAACAAGCTGCACAACCGCCCTGACCTTGTATCCCAGAAAACATGGGGTCAGATCCTGACAGCCCCTCCACAGCCATAAGGTTCCTCTTCACAGGAGAGAACTTACCGAAATCACTTTTAAGTGGAAAATATATTAATCCTTGATGGTACCGGGTTTCGCCATACAAGACAGAAGACCACGGTGTTCTTCTCCACAATTTTTACATTACCCCTTGCTGGCTCAAAAGGGGGCTCCTGCACAGATCACCTTATATCACAGATGTCAAACTCAGGGTGAGTGTATTTGGCCCACAATGCTGGGCAGCCCCCACACGGCCTCGCAATATCAACTATTTCGGATGCTGAACCAGTTGAAAGCAATGATGACAACAATAACAATGTGACCGTGCGTTGAGCAGTGCAAAAGTTCAGAGCGATCGCTGCCGAGACTGGAGCAATGAGGGACCAGGGAGAGGTGAGTATTTTTTTTTTATGTGGGGCCATTATACTGTACAGAGGGATGTATGGGGATCACAGTTGGGGAATCTTACTGTGATGGGGACATCATGCTTTGCCAGAGGAGTACAGTAGGGTCATCATATTGTGTGTGTGGAGGAATTCACCGTAGGGGTATCTTACTGTGTTTGGTGGGCACTTTTGTTGGCATCACATTTTATTATTAGGGCAGCACGGTGGCTCAGTGGATAGCACTGGGGTCCTGGGTTCAAATCCCACCATGGACAACATCTGCAAGGAGTTTGTATGTTCTCCCCGTGTTTGCGTGGGTTTCCTCCGGGTTCTCCGGTTTCCTTCCACATTCCAAAGACATACTGATAGGGAATTTAGATTGTGAGCCCCATCGGTGACCGCGATAATAATGTGTGCAAACTGTAAAGCGCTGCGGAATATGTTAGCGCTATATAAAAATAAAGATTATTATTACCTGTATTATTTATTAATTCAAGGTTTTCTATCCTTTTTTACTACATATCTCATATTAGGCCATTGGGCCATTTACTGCTCTTACATAACATTATATTATTCCAGCATGCCCCATTTGTGATTATGTGTTTGTTTTATTCTAAGATCTATTAATTAAAATGTTCTTTGCTCGTGGGACAACACCATTAAGTTTGTTTCCATGTTTGATGATAAGGAAAAACTTCCTCAGCTGTAGACTTTTTTTTTACTAAATATCAAGGTCCAAGTTTTTAATTTTAATAATCTCTGTGTATTTGAGTTTGACATCCCTGCCTTATATTAAACAGAATGGAACCAACCAACACCGGACTCTCCCCCTCCAGGGACCCATAACTGATGCATACACATTCTCTATAAAAGCATATATGAAAATTAATTAGAAAAAATGTAGTCAAAGTTTTCATTGGCTTATCATTTTTATTGTAAGGGGTTTTTAGATGTTTTATTTTATTATTTTTAGCATGAATACATGCATGATAAACCCTGAAAAACCACTTTATCCATAGTTTTGCAACATAGGCACCAGAAATCCGATTTAAAAGCAATTGGCCCTATGGTCTATGAGGAACCAGAGGTCTTAGGCTAATTAGTTACATATCTATAATCTATTCTAAATTCACATCTATAAATTTTTTTCAAGGAGTAGAATGTAATAAGAAGTGAGAAGTAAGATTATTCCTTTGTTTCAAAGATCTGACACTACTATCCAACAGCCCAAGCAAAAGAAGTAATGATGTCGGCATTACTATATTTCAGTTGATTGTCAATAAACTGGTGATCCATTCCACAATTTATTATGGAGCGGTAGTTATGCCCTTGCTTAGAATATGGTGGAAATTCTATCTACATACTGTATACTGGGAAACAATCTGGGATCGACTGGTTAGGTAAATAAAGCGGTGGCGTGTCTTAATTAGTATCAATGGTAGAGTTTATTTCTTTACAAACACCCCCTTCCCCCAACACACAGCAGGGGGATCTTTGAGGGCAGTGTCGGACTGGGTTGGCAAAGGCCCACCAGTAACATTGAGTCTTGGCACCCACTGTTCAGCTACATGCAAAAATAACCTGACCCTAGTACACAAATCCATTTTTACTTCTATGTAATATTAATTTGGATAGTTTGTTTAATGAATTTTTAGATTATACTTTTTTCTGCAAATTTTGAATCAAGTGTAATAGCACTCCTCATTAGCACTCCTTCACGGGGGCCTACCGGAGGATTCCCCTGTTACCCTGTGGGCCAGTCCAAGCCTGTTTGTTAGTATAAAATTATCATTAAATATACATATATTATAATATATTATATATATACATAAATGCTAATAATGCTAAGCTATTAGATGCCGATATTAGGATAAGTATTATTATACTGGGTGTGCTCATGGCCTTGTGGTGCTACATTATGGCTACAACTAGCACCAAAACAAAAAATGGAGCGTTATTACCATCAATTTTATTGAAAAATTTAAACTACAAAATGCATCATAGTATTTCACCCCTCTGATGTGAACTGTAGCACATGTCACAACAATGCATCACAGCCCTGGGAAGAGCGAGTGCCGACATGGCGGGAACAGCGCCGGCATGAGAGGAGAATATAGGGTTTATTATTTTATCAGGGCAAAACATTTAGTTTAAGAAGGGGCTATTGTAGTACTGAACAACCCCTTTAAGGGTTTGCTCACACGAGCGTATATCACCAATTTGACATGAGAAAAAAATTGCAGCATATGGCAAGTAGATCCGCTAATCAGAACATACTAGGACATTCTAGTCCAGGCATGTCAAACACGCGTCCCGCGGGCCGCATGCGGCCCTTTACAGGCATATCTGCGGCCCGCACAAAAGTCTCAAACTTTGTCCGCCCCCACAGACAGACAGACCAGTGAGATAATCCCGCCCGTGCTGCTGCGCTACTAGTACCCACCCGCCGGGCGCCGGCCCGGTTCGCTTGCTTGTTGTGACTAGTGAGAGTGACAACAAGAGGAGTCCTGTCCCTGCGTGCGCCCTGGGCCCTGACAACCGCTGAGAGGCGCTGACCGCCGCTGGCACTTCCGCATCAGGGAAGCGCCAGCAGCGGCTGACGTCACTGAGCGTGTGACAGGCTGCTTCAGTTCATTCGTCGTCACTCACGGTCGTTGCGTCGCAGCGCCGGTGACTCGTCGTCACTGTCTCACTCGCACTCGCTGTGTGTTCAGTTTGTGGTTGGAGAGTCCAGGTGACGTCGTCGGTGCCGGTGGTAAGTGGCGTGCTCCAGACCGCGGCCACGGGGACCGGGTGGAGCTGAAGTCTGACTCTGAAACCTGCCTGCTGCATAGGGGGAGGGTGTGTAGGACTGGAGGAGCAGATCCTTGTGCAGCGCCCCAGAGTCCTGGTCGTTGCAGTGCTGTGGCTTCGCCGCTAAGGGGAGCCATGGTACGTTCGATGGCACCGAAGGAGTTCCTCCAATCAGGTATCACAGACACCAATATGTTTCACAGCTGGGCCTCCGGGGGGAGCTAAGGGTGCTATTCATTAGGCCACTCCCCACCATAGTGGGTAAACTGGGGGTCAGGCAGGAAGTTAGAGAGAACGCTGACGGGATTGAACGGAGCAACACCCTGTGGCAGGGGGTGTTGTGAAGGGAGAGACTGTAGGGTCTCTGCCAGGGGTGGGATCCTGGCAGAGGCTTGGCATTGAAAGAACGTAACGGGTCCGCGCAAGCTCCTGAAAACTCAAGAAAGGACTAGAAGCGAGACAGATTGTGCTGAGTGAGAAACGAGATCAAGCAGAAGGAGAATACCAGCAGGGGTTTTGTTGAAAGAGGCAGCACCCTGCTGAGGCGCAATACCGGTGGCCGGAACGCCGAGGGAGTGGATTAGAATACAGCTTCAAGCCATACTCCAAACAGCGGCAGGACAGTCGGTCTCAGGCGGGCTGTCTACCACATATCACCTATGAAGTCTTGGGGGGCAATTGCGGGAGAGGGGCGACTCTAGGGTCCCGGAAGAACTCCAGGCCTACCTGACAAACGGGTGCCATTCCAACCTGAATACAGGGAAGGGGTGGATTACAGAGGAACATCAAATCGAGTTGTGAGGGAACTTAAGAAACAGACACAACCGTTGTGGGGTTACTTTCCGTAAGCACAGCAGGGAAGGACTACAACACATAGCGCTAAGAAGGAAGGCACCGATTTCCACCTGAGAGGAGAACTCTGGAGGTGCCATTGGACCGGCCGGACTTGCATAGCCTGGTGAACCGTGTTCTGGACTGAGGACTCAGAGATCTCCAGTAAAGAGGTAAAGAGACTGCAACCTGGTGTCCTCGTTATTTACCGCGACTTACACCCCACAACCGCACCGCTACATCGCTACCATTACTACCACCTATTTCACCGGACGTCCCCCACTGACGGACAGGGCCACGGACCGGGTCTAGCCACCGTGACAACCCCAGGACTGAGATCTCAGAGGCCCGGCTCCGGGTACCCCTCGGCCCTGCGGCGGTGTGGCGCGCCGCAGACTTGGCGTCACGAACAGGATCTACTTAAGCCTGAAGAATCAGGTCATGTGTGCCTAGAGACTGTGATTTGTTGTGCTTGGACTGTACTTTATTACAAAGACTGTGCTGCGCCAGTTGCCGCCAAAATCCGCCGCCATTGCAGCGCTGAGGAGAGCGCAGGAAGAGAAGAGGGGCGTGGAGTGGGCGTAGACGAGCTGGAGAGCGCGAAGAATAATGGCCGCCCAGTCTAAATATTTCTGTGCAGTGAGGACGTGTCCGTCAGCAGCAGAGATCCGCCTCCTAATCCTTAATGGGGGGCGGAGGCAGAGAAAACGAAACTGCTCACGCAGGAGAGAGCGGGAAAAAGACCAGGAAGCGACCCACGTGGAGGACGCTATGGCCAGCAGCTCCGAACCCGACAGCGGGGTTGAAGTGGAAGTCTCCCCTGACTACCCGGGTGAGCCCAGCAGCCTGTCCTCCGTGGATAACACCAAATTCCTGAGAGCAGAGATGGAGGATTTATATAACCAGCTCCTCCAACTGCATGTGAGAGTCCAGGCCCCGCATCAGGTGGGACCGGCAGTGGATTCCCGGACATCGGAAGAACCAGCGGGACCTGTTGCGGAAAGTGGAATCGTACCAGTGGGTGAGTCCGCCGATCCTGCCCCACCAGCAGAGGGTGTGTTAGTGGGTCCCGTAGCAGCACCACCTCTCCCGGGGACCCATAGACTTCAGCGCCTGTTACCATGGGAGGAAGCCACGGGCATGGAACACCGTATGCGAGCCCCAATCACCCCTACTCCCTTGCCGTGTGAGGTCAGCGCGGAGCGCACGGTGTGCCGCTGGGTGAACCCTGGATCCAATCTCATGGGGTTCCCCGGGGTGGAGACCCAGAAGGGAGAAATGGTACAGGCCCTAAGCTGGGAAGAATACCAGATCCAGCTAGAACAGCGGTGGCGAGAGGAAGAGGAAACACATCAGGCTAAACGGGAGGCCTACCATCAAAAAGATTTGGCGGTCAAGGACCGGGCCCGTAAGGACCCCACCACTCACCAGGCCCCGCGCAGGCAGGGCATCATCACCGTCTTTAAACTCCAAGGAGGCTGGGGCTTCATTAAAGAACCGGGGCTATACGCGGAGGTCTTTGTTAACCGACGGGATGTCGAGTCACACCTTAGAGAGGGTCACCCCGATCGAGACCTCTATCCGGGAGACAGTGTTACCTACACCCGGCATCTTGGGGAAAAGGGGTGGTTCGCTCTGAACGTCTACAAGAAAGAGAAACCAGCCCCTGTGGCCAAAGTGCCGCCGTGTGACCGATCTATAACCACCCGGGTCGGCCCCACCTGCCTGACCACAGAACTTGCGATCTGCCACCCGATCGCCGCCACCACCGTCGTGCCTAAGGAGGTGCCCCTTCGAGTGACCGATGTTCCGGATGTACCAGCACAGAGAGAAGTGGGGACACAGACCTTGATCGCCGCGCACGACCTGGTCGTGCAACAGACCCGAACCCATGGGGTGTATCTGGCAGCGGGAGTGGACCTGAAACCTGAATTGCAGGGGTCCGCTCGCCAGGTGGCGCCTCATGGAAACTTCTGAAAGAAGAGTAAGATTTTGCTTTGTGAAAATGTAAATAGTTACTGTTTGTTCTTTTAAGTTGCTGCTAAAACCCGTCCAGGGTTAATGGATCCCTTTGTTGACCCGGGATCCCCTTTGTTTGTTTTTCTTTTTCTTGAAGTTTTGCACAAGTTTAAAGAACTGCAGAAATCATGGACTGTGCATGATTCGAACTTCCTTTGTAAATAGTTTGCACCTTCTTAAAGGTGCTTCCTACTGGTTTTAGCCAAAGACACTTTGCGAAGATACTTTTCCTACTGGTTTTAGCCAAAGACACTTTGCGAAGATATCAATGCTGGAACCTTTGCATGGACTGGTAGGCTGAGAGAACGAGCTACCTCAGAGAGACCTGGTCCCCTCTTAAAGGGGATGTGAAGAATTGAACTTGAGAAAGATACTGTTGCAGAACAGTAATGTCATGATGATGCTTTGAAAAGAAATGTAACTGTTTTACATGAAAAGTTATATGTGTTTAAATTGTTTGAATTGTGAAATCTGAAAATAATGTTTTGTGAAAGGAAAAGATGCAGAGAGCCCGTAGGGGTAGAAGTAGAGATCTGCATAGTTGAAAGTAAAGAAGTAATGATGAAGGTGAGGATAGAAGGTAAACCCTGCGTCCCCATAGAAAGTTACTTTGTTGCTAAGGACAGAAAGCGAACCCGTAGGGGTTAGAGAGTGAGTCCTTAAAGGAGCCGAGTAGAGCGGGCTCAGAGTTCTTTAAACGAAAGGAATGTTATGTCTATACTATGTATAGTAGCGAAAGGCAGTAGGCCCTGGCTGAACGGGGCGGTCCTGTAAAAGAAAGGAGAGGCAGTAGGTCTGGTGCCATAGGGACAGGCGGTCCTGCAGGTTCAAAGTAGGAGAATGTGAAGTTACCTTACCCTGTAATGTGATTATAGGAAGGCCTTTGGTAAACTAAGAGTGTATGTTTCTTAAAGGCAATGTTAATTTATTGTTCCAGAATTTGCACTAAGTAGAATACCCGGTTGGGTAACAGGAGTTATGCATAGCCTGTAATTTATAATGTTGACTATGTTTGTAACGTTAGAAGTGTCCTCACCTCCCATAAAGGGAAGCCTGTTCAAGTATACTTATTGTTTTGCACTCAACAAAATTGTATGTCTTTTTGCTAATCTGTATTGTTGTTTTTCTTCCCAGTCCCGGAGTACTGTGTTTAACCAGGGGGGAGTGCAGCGCCCCAGAGTCCTGGTCGTTGCAGTGCTGTGGCTTCGCCGCTAAGGGGAGCCATGGTACGTTCGATGGCACCGAAGGAGTTCCTCCAATCAGGTATCACAGACACCAATATGTTTCACAGCTGGGCCTCCGGGGGGAGCTAAGGGTGCTATTCATTAGGCCACTCCCCACCATAGTGGGTAAACTGGGGGTCAGGCAGGAAGTTAGAGAGAACGCTGACGGGATTGAACGGAGCAACACCCTGTGGCAGGGGGTGTTGTGAAGGGAGAGACTGTAGGGTCTCTGCCAGGGGTGGGATCCTGGCAGAGGCTTGGCATTGAAAGAACGTAACGGGTCCGCGCAAGCTCCTGGAAGCGGCGGGACTCAAGAAAGGACTAGAAGCGAGACAGATTGTGCTGAGTGAGAAACGAGATCAAGCAGAAGGAGAATACCAGCAGGGGTTTTGTTGAAAGAGGCAGCACCCTGCTGAGGCGCAATACCGGTGGCCGGAACGCCGAGGGAGTGGATTAGAATACAGCTTCAAGCCATACTCCAAACAGCGGCAGGACAGTCGGTCTCAGGCGGGCTGTCTACCACATATCACCTATGAAGTCTTGGGGGGCAATTGCGGGAGAGGGGCGACTCTAGGGTCCCGGAAGAACTCCAGGCCTACCTGACAAACGGGTGCCATTCCAACCTGAATACAGGGAAGGGGTGGATTACAGAGGAACATCAAATCGAGTTGTGAGGGAACTTAAGAAACAGACACAACCGTTGTGGGGTTACTTTCCGTAAGCACAGCAGGGAAGGACTACAACACATAGCGCTAAGAAGGAAGGCACCGATTTCCACCTGAGAGGAGAACTCTGGAGGTGCCATTGGACCGGCCGGACTTGCGTAGCCTGGTGAACCGTGTTCTGGACTGAGGACTCAGAGATCTCCAGTAAAGAGGTAAAGAGACTGCAACCTGGTGTCCTCGTTATTTACCGCGACTTACACCCCACAACTGCACCGCTACATCGCTACCATTACTACCACCTATTTCACCGGACGTCCCCCACTGACGGACAGGGCCACGGACCGGGTCTAGCCACCGTGACAACCCCAGGACTGAGATCTCAGAGGCCCGGCTCCGGGTACCCCTCGGCCCTGCGGCGGTGTGGCGCGCCGCACTTGTACTATGGGGGTGTCTGTGTCAGACTGGAGGAGCAGATCCTCTTGTATTATGGGGGTCCCTATATTTCTGGAGGTGGAAGTACCAGGATCTGATCCTCCACCTCCAGAAATATAGGGACCCCCATAATACAAGAGGATCTGCTCCTCCAGTCTGACACAGACACCACCATACAAAATCTTCTCAGAGAACAAGGCTGACTGATCACCACTTATCATCTTTGATCAAAGTAGGCACTGCGTTGTCATTTCAGCCTGATATACCAACAATTGTTAGCACAAAGAGGTGTCAAGCCTCAGGACAAAACACTAATGATTGAAAAAAATTATAGCAAATAAATGTTTAGTTTTTAATTGCTGTATTTTTGTTAAATATATTAGTTGCTGTTGCGCACTGCAAATATATGTTGCTGTTACATATTACTACTTCATATCTTGTTTTCATGACTGCTGTTACAATACGTGTGTGACATTAGCTGCTGTGTGCGGCCCTCGCAACAACCTCTTGTTACTCATGTGGCCCTCGAGGTACCCTGATTTTGACATGCCTGTTCTAGTCTATGGGTGCATGTAAATAATTGGATTGCATTCAGATACCATCTGAGTGCAAACCACTGTCCACAGACTGACAGAATGGAGAAGATGGCGAAATCTTGTTCTCCATCTTCTCCTCAACCAAGAGAATCGGATCACACCCTGATCAGAGTGTCATTAACATAATGGATCCAATCTACGCTCGTAAGATCGAGCTCTTAGAATTCCAATCACAAGGGAGCTAGGTGCACCATTGGTGTGTCTAACCAGCTCAGAGACCCGCTCTGCCCACTGGGTTTGCATGTCCCTCCCTCCCTGATGATTGGCAGCACTGGTTGTCCACAGAGTCTACAGAGGAAGCCAATGCTGTCAATCATCAGTGATGGAGCCTCTTGGCCACACCCATGGTGCGCTGAACATCTTAATTAGTATATTACATTAAACTGCAGTTTTGGCAACAATTCAAGCACTAAGGCCTCACTCCCACTTGCGTCTAAACTCTGCGAGTGCAATGTGAGAGAACATGACACTGCACTCTGACCAATGGTATACAATGATTCAATGCTCATCTGTGAGTTTTTTTCTCAGCTCGGATCAGACTGAGAAAAAAAATCACAGCATGAAGCAATTGTCTGTGAGAATTGGATCGCACAGGCCAATGTGAGGCAAAGAGTGAAAGAAAAATGCCGCACGGCACATAAACCAAGCGTGTGCCATCCAATTATTAGGCACACATCTCAAAGGAAACCCAACATTTCATCAGACACATACAGCAAATTTACAGCCAGGAGCGCCAGAATAGAACAGATAGAAATATGTCAGTGAGAGATATATAATATAATCAGTGCTTTTAAAGTGTAGTTCTGGGTACTTTTATTTAGCCAATAATTAAATTAATGAATGAAAAAAAATGTGGAGTCTCCCTTATTCTTAATAAACAGCTGAGGGAAAGAAGACAACTGTGAGCTGGTGTTATTAGTCTGGGAAGGGACCAATATCCATGGCCCCTTCTTAGCCTATTAATATCAGCCCACAGCTGTCTGCTTAGCCTTTGATGGTTATCAAAAATAGGGGGCCCTACTTAATTTTTTGGAAACACCTGTGAGCTATTAATAATAGGCTTGGAAGCTCCATGAATACTGGCCCCTTCCCAGAATAATACAAGCTCATAGCTGTCTGCTTTCTCTCAGCTGGTTATTAAAAATAAGGGAGACACCACGCCATTTTTTGAATTATTTATTTAATAGACAGAACACCCTTTAGTGGCACATGAAATGCACTAATGAGTGCTAGTTTGTTATATGTAGAGGACTTGTGACATTAGATATCTACAGGACAGCTATCATATTTATTCTATCTGTATATAAGATTGCTTTATTAGTTTGTATACTAGCTTGAAATGACAGAGAATGACAGTATGTAAAAGCTGATGTCAAAAACGCATTGCATACACATGTCATACGGATGCTGGGTGAGAAAAATCACAGTGTACTCGCATGACTCATCTGACATTTTTGGATCAATTTTCGGACCGATTTTTTTATACACTAGTGTGACTCCTGCCTAGGTGTCAATTTCATAGGAGTCATGATAATCCCTACAAGGCCATTTGCTAAGGCTACTTTCCCACATCAGGTTTTTGCCGTCAGGCACAATCCGGCGAGTTATGAAAAAAGCGAATCCGTTTTTTTACGCCTGATCCGTTTTTTTTCTCATAGAGTTGTATTAGCACCGGATTGCGCCTGATGGCCACACGTTTCATCCGTTTTTTGCCGGATCTGTAAAAAAAGTTGTTTCCGGTGGACGGAGAAAACGTACAGAGGAACTTTTTTTCTGTCTGGCGACAAAAACGTCCAGCGACTGATCCGGCGAAAAACATATGAAGCGGAGATGTGAAATGATGAATCTGGCCTCTGAATCCGGTTTTCCATGCATTCTCAATTCAAATCATGCACATTTTCCATTCTGGTCTCGGTCTCTCTCTCTCTCCGGAACAGGAAGTCACTGAATACCTGGGTGAAAAAAACGGATCCAGCAGAAAACCGGATCCGTCGTATCAGTTTTTCACTATTTGCGATGGATCCGTTTTTTCCAAATTGGCCGGATTGTGCCTGAAGGAAAAAAACTGATGTGCGAAAGTAGCGTTAGTTTATACTGTCAGACTCCATTTCATACAACAGATAAATAATGAAGAATAACAAATCACAATATCTTTAGGGTACCGTCTCACAGTGGCACTTTTGTCGCTACGACAGTATGATCCGTGACGTTCCAGCGATATCCATACGATATCGCTGTGTCTGACACGCAGCAGCGATCAGGGACCCTGCTGAGAATCGTACGTCTTAGCAGATCGTTTGGAACTTTCTTTCGTCGCTGGATCTCCCGCTGTCATCGCTGGATCGTTGTGTGTGACACCGATCCAGTGATGAGTTCGCTTGTAACCAGGGTAAACATCGGGTTACTAAGCGCAGGGCCGCTTTCCGGCTATGGCGCTTACACAGTGGAGAGAAGCAGAACGCCGGGGGACAGACACCGGAATGTAAGTATGTACTGTTTGGTTTTTTTTACTTTTACGCTGGTAACCACGGTAAACATCGGGTAACTAAGCGCGGCCCTGCGCTTAGTAACCCGATGTTTACCCTGGTTACCCGGGGACCTCGGCATCGTTGGTCGCTGGAGAGCTGACTGTGTGACAGCTCCCCAGCGACCACACAACCACTTACCAACGATCACGGCCAGGTCGTATCGCAGGTCGTGATCGTTGGTAAATCGTATAGTGTGACAGTACCCTAAGTCTGACATCAATTTAGCTAAGTTGTATCATCAAATCTATAAAACACTAATAATGTGCTCTTTGTGCAAAAATTCTTGTTGGCAAAGCCCTGTCTGTTTCCTCTAGTCCAATAACGTTGCTTAGAAATAAACCCACCTCCTGGCATGATTAGGTGGTGTTTACTTAGGGATTTCCAGTAGATAAGGTGCATTGCACGTAGGATATCAGGGAAAACATTACAACTGTGCATTTCCACGTACAACCTTTTCTATGTCGACATACAGTCACATTTGTCACATTTTTTTTCATTGAGGGCTCTAGATCGTGATTTTTTTTTTACCATATGCACAAAAACGTGGAGAAAGAAAAAAGATAATTTCCCTTACAACTGACTTGCTAATTAGTGCTATGACGTCCGCTCACAAGAGAACTATCGCAGATACACTATATGGACAAAAGTATTGGACCCCTCCACATTACACCTACAGGAGCTTTTCTGAGCCCCATTCTACATCCATACACATCAATATGGAGGTGGTCCCAGCACAGCTGTAACAGCTCCCTCTCTTCTGGGAAAACGTTCTACAAGATTTTGGGGGGTGTCGGAGGGAATTTTTGTCTATTCATCCAGAAGAAATTTGTAATGTCAGACCCTGAAACTGGAAGAAAGGGCCGGGCTCATGATCACCATTCAAGTGTATTCCAAAAATGTTGGGTTGGGTTTTGGTCAGGGCTCTGTGTGGCCACACCAAACGCCCCTAACCATGCCTTTATGGACCCAGCTTTGGGCACAGTCATGGGGAACAGAAAAGGGCCTTAAATGTTCCCACAAAGTAGGAAGCCACAATTGTCCAAAGTCTTGGTTTGCTGAAGAATTAAGATTTCCGTTCACTAGAAATAAAAACCCTCAAGTATTATCTCTTCTCCATCAAACTTTACACTTGGCACAACACAGTCAGGTAGGTCACCTACTGGTGACATTTCCCATGCCCAAACTCGTACATCAGAGTGCCGGATAGTGAAGTGTGATCATCACTCCACATGACACATTTCCACTGCCCCAGAGTCCAACATTGGCAACGTGCTTCACAGCACAGCATCCAACGATTAGCATTGTGCTTGGTGATGTAAGGCTTACAGGCAGCTGCTCAGCCATGGAAACCCATGCCATGAAGCTCCAGGTACCCAGTTTGTGACTTTTATGCACCTTGGCATTCGGTCACCCCTCTCTGTATCTTTACCGGCTCTGACTTTATGGCTGAGTTGTTGAGCTTCCTAAACACCACTCATTGTTAACCGTGGAGTATTTAGGAGGGAAGAAGCTTCACGCACTGACTTGTTACACCGGTGTCGTCCCATTACAGGACCACGCTGGCATCACTGAGCTCTTTAGAATAACCCATTTATTAAAGGCACAGTGAAGGCCTGGCTGTTATACATGGGACTGAGTGATAAACCTGAATTCAGTGATTAAGAGGTGCGTCCCATACTTTTGTCCATTTTGTGTATATCAGATCTTGTTTTTCCTGACTGATCACACCGTATCGGGGTATTTGAAGTTTCTGTTAGGGGTGGAGTGCGCACCTTGCCACTTCATTTTGCTTTGCTAGGTCCCATACTGATCTCACAATAATCAATGTATAAAATTAAAATTCCCATTAACATTAAGATATTTGGTCAGTCCCTAAATCAAGTTGTGCTGGGAAAAAGAGGACAGTGTAATTGAAGTTGTCAAATCACATACTGAGCAGCTAAAATGCCGAGATGATTCGAAGCGGTTAGTAGTCAGTTCCATGGTGCCACCAGGTATGGACCTCTCCATGGTGGGAAGGCTGGAGCAGATAGCTTTATATATAAAGGCCACCTGTTTAGATTTCCATTATCTATTTTACAACTTCCCTTCCTCTTTGTAGTTAGAAGATATGGAACAAGAGCGAGGTTATTCCTTTGTCACTTATCAACCTTCTTTCACTTTCATTCCAAATGAGATTTACCCTGGGACATCGTCTCATCCGCAGCCGGTGCCACATAGCGGACTATGATCTAGGATTCCTCCGGCATTGTGTAATATCTGCACGATCAGTGTCGGGCAGGCAGATATTCAGGACCCCAGGGCAGGGGGGAATCTCTGTCTCTGTAAAGGGCCCATATACTGTTTTTGCACAGGAACCCTCCTCTGTCTGTGCCTGCCTCTGACTAAATCACCACCACGCCATGACCATCTCAATACATAGTGTTATCCTATGGCTAATAATATTGCAATGCAATTGTGGTTGTTAGAGGGTTATTCCCATAAATGCAAGTTATGGATGTGTACGCTGGGGGGTCCTTCTGACTACCGGGACCCTCAGCGATCTTGAGTCCAGGTACCTAGAACCACAAGAATGGGCGCTGTTTTTCATTGAGGTGTGCATGTTTGACCTCTGTGCCATTCATTGTCTGTAGGAAAGCCAGATATGGGATAACTTGCAATTCTGAAAATAGGTAGAAAACCATAAAAAAAACTTAAGAAATAACTTTATCAAGTTTTTACTCAAAAACACAAGGCATAGTCAATTCGCTTACAAAAAATGTCATGTATTTTTGAGTAAAAACTTGATTATACTTACCTGACTTCATGTGTTTTTTACAACCCACGGCTGTCCTGATTTATTATTTCTAGGTCCTTACTGGTAATTTTAACAATACAAATAAAAGTTATTTTTTAAGGGTTTTTTCTAGTTTTTTTGTGGTTTTTGACTGACTTTGATATTAGGTTTTCTAATTGTAGAAGTAACCCTGTACGATACCTGCTGATGCCAGGCAGTCTGTGCCAACCCTTCTTCAGATGAGGTGGCCGATACACCCTGTGTGGCTTCCCAGTTCACACACCCCTGAGCCCATCGCTGACAATCTTATGGCCAAAGCAGCATAACAAGCTGGAGATCTGCAGGAACCTTAGAGGGTTACTCCCATCTTCATAGATGAATATGGTCTGACAGAGTTTGTTCGGCACTTTTGCAATTTACTGCTTATTAAAATTTGCAGCCATTCTTGTGATGTTAACATTTTTCTTTACAGGTCGTTGTCTAGGAGACCGACCACCGCTGCTGTCTGGCTTGTAAGCACTGCGCTGAAGCCGGCCGAGATTAGGAGCTAACAGCGCGCTCCAGCGATCCTAGTCAGCTTCGGAACAGTGCTTACAATCTCAATAGAAAAGAGCCTATAAGCACAGCAATTGTCCTGCTAACTAGCAGCAGTGGTTGGTCTCCAAGGCAACAAGAAAGGTGTTAAAGGGAACCTGTCACCCCCCCCCCCCCCCCAGTCGTTTCAAACTAAAAGAGCCACCTTGTGCAGCAGTAATGCTGCATTCTGACAAGGTGGCTCTTTTAGTTCTTGGTGCTGTAACTAGAGAAATAATCAGTTTTATAATTTGTCTGAAATACCTGCTCCTCAGTCAAGTAGGCCGGCGTTTCCCCCCTGCTTCAGATGCCACACAGCTGCCACTCACATCTTCTTGGCGCCGGCTCCTCCTCACCGCTGTTTTCAAAATAGCCGGCGCCTGCGCTCTTATCCCCTGCCTGGCGCAGGCTCAGTGAGCGCTGCCCGTCTTTCCTCATATGCAGCCCAGCTGACTGCGCCTGTGCGGCCGCCCTGCCCGTGATTCCCAGCCCCGCAGTAACTTATGATTTATTCACATTGCGGGGCTGGGATTCACAGGCAGGGCGGCCGCACAGGCGCAGTCAGCTGGGCTGCATATGAGGAAAGACGGGCAGCGCTCACTGCTCCTGCACCAGGCAGGGGATAAGAGCGCAGGCGCCGGCTACTTTGAAAACAGCGGCAAGGAGGAGGCGGCGCCCGGCACCAAGAAGATGTGAGTGACAGCTGTGTGGCGTCTGCTGCAGGGGGGAAACGCCGGCCTCCTTGAATGAAGACAAGGTATTTCTGACAAATTATAAAACTGATTATTTCTCAAGTTACAGCACCCAGAACTAAAAGAGCCACCTTGTCAGAATGCAGCATTACTGCTGCACAAGGTGGCTCTTTAAGTTTGAAACAACTGGGGGGGGTGACGGGTTCCCTTTAATATGTCAAAAACAGCTCAGAATTTTAAGCAGTAAATTACAAAATTTCTTGCATTTGAAATAATTCCACCAGCAAACAGTTACATGGATCTGAATAATCCTTTACTGAAACATCAGTTTATTTAGGAAATGTTATCCCCCTTGTAAGGCTACTTTCACACTAGCGTCATGCACTGCACGTCGCAATGCGTCATTGTGGATAAAAAACGCATCCTGCAAAGTTGTCTGCAGGATGCGTTTTTTCCCCATAGATTTACATTACCGACGCATTGCGACGTATGGCCACACGTTGCAACCATCGTGCGACGGATGCGTCGTGTTTTGGCGGACCGTCGGCGCAAAAAAAGTTACATGTAACGTTTTTTTGTGCGTCGAGTCCGCCATTTTCGACCGCGCATGGACGGCCAGAACTCCACCCCCTCCTCCCCGTACCTTACAATGGGGCAGCGGAAGCGTCGCAAGACTGCTTCCGCTGCCCACGTCGGGCATTACTTTCACAACGCGCGTCGGCACGTCGGGCCGACGCATAGCGACGGCCCCGTGCCAACGATAGTGTGAAAGCAGCCTAAGGGGCCCAAAATGTCCTTTTGGCTTATATGAAAAGAAAAATACTATTAAAAATCTGGAATAATTTTGCGCCCAGTTGGAGCTTTTGCATTGGGGCCCCTGAGCCTTAAGTTACACCACTGTGGGATGCCCTGTTATAAAGGCTGTGATGTATGTAATATATAGGATTATTTTATACCTAAAAAGTCACCAAAATTAGCAATGAGGAACTAATCAGATTGAAGAAACAATAAGGGGTGAATCTGATTCCATGCCAGTACAAACGCATTCTTTTTTACTTTCTACTAGTTTCTTTAGATGTCCCCACTGATGGAGATCTGTCAATCAAAACTACAGCAAAAAAAAAGTGCAAGTGTTTCCCATAGGAAGAAATCAACCAAAGCAGCAATGAAAACAAGATCTGACTGGTTGCTCCGGGAAATTCCTGCACTTTCCATTGCTCAATTTGGACAGGTCTTTTATTCCTAGCTGAAATTCCTTCCTTACAGTGTTTATATAAGGCCTCGTTCACAAATCAGTATTATTGATCAGTATTTCATCAGTATGTGTAAGCCAAAACACAGAAAAGACGTCAATCTTTCCATTATAGCTTTTTTTCTGTAAGTTCCACTTCTGGTTTTGCCACAAACACTGATGAAATACTGAGGCGTGAACAAGGCCGTTCAGTATTTGGTCAGTATTTTACCTCAGTATTTGTAAGCTAAAACCAGGAGTGGAACAATCAAAGAAAATGTATAATAGAAACATAAGCACCACTTCTGCATTTATCACCCACTCCTGGTTTTGGCTTACACATACTGAGGTAAAAAACTGACCAAATACTGCAGTGTGTGAACATGGCCTTAGACACATTTCCAGGTTACCTGTCTGTTATGATTCCTTTAATCCAACAACCAAAAGTCCAGAATTTTGTGTCATTTACAACCTTATCTGGATAGACAAATAGAACCTGAAGTTACAAAACATACATACGGTAAATAATAATAATATCACTAATAGAAATGAAGAACAAGAACAGAAGAGACATGACACCTTTGATTTAGAATTAAAGTCATATTTGGCTATTTTATGTCAGCAGCATTTAGGACTTTCTTCCTGGAGGATCGAAACTTCTAAAAGTAATTTTTCATCCGTTTTGATGACTGGTAATTCAGAACACTTTGCCCAATAAATCCCATAATAATGGAATTCCACATATAAATTATGGTATTTCCTAAACTCTAGAAACAAATCTATATAAATGTTTCAAATTGTTCTTGTACAGTAGATATAATTCATTAACCTTTCAGCTAACATTTCTGGAACATTCTGGCACCACACGTCCCATTCAAGAGTCAGCATTGGGCCCAATTCATTATCGCATTGGCGTTTTTGGTGCGTTGCCTCTTTTTTTTTGTTTGCACCATATTCAGTTTTCTGTTTGCGCCTTTTTTTTTGTTTGCACCATTTTCAGCTTTCTAATTGTGCCTTTCTTTATGTCACTCTTATATGTGTAAATCCTTTTTTTTTGTTCACCACTATGGGTGGAGTTTAGGGTTTTCAGATATTTTCACCCGATTCATCACTTGTGACTTTTTGAAAAGTCATAAAATGAAAATGTATCACAAATGCATTAAAGACCCCTCTCTGCGGTAATTTTAGAAATGACTGTCATTTTGGCGCCATTTTTGAAAAACATGCAACTTTAGAACCAGCAAAATTCTTGAACCACATGCATCATTTTGTGACATATGGTACAAAAAATATCAGTGGATGCTCCAAAAAAAAGAAAGAAAAGTGACATAAAACAAAATCCAAATGATGAATTGGGCTTAATTTAAGTTCACATTGCACAAGATCTATAGATAATTCATGTATAAATAGCGAAGGCCCAAAGTCAATAATGTCACATAATGGCTTATTATTTACCTGCCATATTCCACACAATGCCTTGTGATGTATAAGAAAGAGTACAGCACATGCGACTATATTGGTACAGACAAACCACGGCAAGTGTGGCCTGTCATTCCTATGTGGCAGCCGAAAAATAGGTATTGTAATCAATGGCGCAATATCATTCACCCCTTTATGCTCTAAAGTAATGACCAAAATCATGGCAGATGCCTTCAAATTCATTACATTATGGCAAATATGATACAAAGGTCTCCAGCATAATTATTTATTTTTATAAATGTTAATGTGTGTGACAAATTGATAAATTTATATACACGTGAACATATTTTATGGTTACACTATTAGAATAACAAAACCCTAATCGTTTTACCTAAAGAAGTCAAAACCATTAATACAATTATTATAATGACGAATATTTTGTTATTTGCAATATATGAAGAAATTCTTACTAGGTCACCCTTTTTTCAAATGTGATATATATGTATGTATATGTATATATATATATATATATATATATATATATATATATATATATATATATACATACAGAGATACACACAAAAATACATACATATGTATATTTATAAAAATACATATATGTATACACACACATAAATAAATAAATATAAACATACATATATATATATATATATATATATATATATATATATATATATATACACACACACATACGTATTTCATTGTTTGGGATAAGTGGGGGTATGTTAGTATATATTACTGTTAAAGAAATAATATTAATATATATATATATATATATATATATGTATATCCAAAAAAAAATTAATAAATTAAACACAATAAGCTATTTTTTTTTGTTCTTCTTTCTTGTAACGTTAACACGGAATTTTAATACATTCATGTTTTACTAAATGATGTCAAAACTGATGTCATTTTGCGCATCGTTTGTCCAATTAGGTCTTTTAGACGCAGATTTGGTGCAGATTTCACCTGCGTCGAATCCTGAATAAACACTGAACCATTCCTGATCATGTGCACATTATTCTACCAGCCTTAAACAACCTCCCACCCCCCCTCCATAATAAGAAATGATGATGGTGTAATATGAATGATAATGCGATTACACAGATAGAAGTGATTCTGCGTACATACATTTATTTGTATTATTGCCTGTTAATTTTCTCAAGGCGTAATTAAAAAAAAAACCTTTTTTATCCCATTTGAATAAGCGTATAGCAATAAGCAACCAAACTATTGGCTATTGTTACTGGAAAAATTGAATTTTCCAATAAAATAAATCATGTAATTTTACACAAATTTGCCTGGCAGTCAAGGAAGATGTAATCTACTGGAAAAACGCAAAGGTGAGATCCTTCCACATTTTTTTCTAGCTGTTATATGTTGAATAAACCTTTCAATACATTTACGCTTAACAAATTACAGGCAATAAATAATGAAAAGCAATAGTGAAACTGTTACATTAAAAATGAGAGGAAAAAAACATACAAATAATAATATATTGAATTAATTTAGAACTAATACAGAAAACTTCACTAAAGTTCCACTTCTTCCTTCCATTATAACCATATAAAAGCCGTCGTTGGTCACATTCCTCCGAACTATTCCGCAGAAGGTAATTGACGTCAGATTTTCACCGTCATTAGTTCTTGTGACAATAGTCGTGTCACTTTGGGTTGGTCCTAGTGAACGTGGTAAATGGCGGCTGCACACGTTAGGTAGGACATACATGTTATTATGTGAGGGGCGATCTTGCCCTACGAGAATATGACCCCAAATCTCCCCCAGGAGAGTTACGTTATTCTGATCTGTGACCGCGTGAGATCCGTTCTTGAAGGACAAATGACGTAACGTGGCTGAAGGCGTGAGGTGCCAGTCGGAGCGACTATTTTTACATCTTATTGTTTAAGATCAATGGAAATTTACAAGAAAATAATATTGATTATGGATGTAGATTAATTCATACGTGTGGCTCATTTGATACAATTTTTGATACACTTTTTGTGTTTTTCATCACACATATTTCTCTGTTATTGGTGCTGAAATCACATTAACTCAATAATCTCCTCGCATTTATCTATTAAGCCATGACAAAATGGTGCTAAACGTGGTGTGAGCAGAGCCAACGATACCAGTGAACCCAAAGACGCCACTCCACTACAACAGTCCAGCTCATTGTGAATAAACATCTCCAAAACCTCAGATTTAGGACTCGGACACCCAAGACGGTCAACCTTACCTTCAAAGAAGCGTTGTAAAGCCTCAGTCTCATCCACAACTTCCATGGCTCTGTCCTAGAGGTTTTCCGACAGTCCTAGGAGTGTACAGTCCAAGTTGCCATGAAGCTACAGATCTCTTGCCTTGCCCAGAACCAGGCAGCAGATCTTCTCAGTAAAGGTGTGAGGCTGCTGACAGTAGGTTACACAGGTCACACCAGACACAAAGGGATCAATGCCGGGACCTCAGCTGTCCACTGACACCAGGGTTGGGACCCTCTGCCTCCAGGGAAGGACTTCTATTCCTACTCCAGACTTTCTGTCCTTATTCAGACTCTATGTTAAGGTTAAGGCCATCCAGCATGGCTTTCTGGTCATCTGCTTTCTGAGGGACCTTGAGGACTATTCCTTCTCTCCTTTCTTTTGGGCAGTGTCAGGGTTAGTATAGTAACTTGTCTCCCTACTGCTCCTTCCCAAGGGAGGATGCTTCCAGCAAGATGTTTCTGTCTCCCCCTACTGGATACTCTGCAATATTTCCTAAAGTTCACATAGAAATATATCAGATCTGCATTTGGTAACCATGTATATATTTTAGGCACTATCTCATGCCCTTATACTTTATTGGGAGCAAAGTAAAAAGACATTTTTTAAAAAATACTATAAATAGAGTTAAATCACAGCATCATATTCACAATGTCTTTAGGTAGGTCCAAGCCTAAATGGACAAAATATTAGTATATTACACTACTCTACATTGGAATTGCATCATCAAAAAGGAAAAGTCGTGGAATTGTGAAAATCACAAGATGGATAGACATGTTACTGATATGAAGAAATGGAAACGACTTTTTAAAAACTATCTCAAATTACTCTTTATCGAGTATGAGCACCGTGTACAGAAATCCCATCACTTACAGCCCCGGCTACGATCAGTGAGGATATTAATGGTTGTCTGAGGAATGTTCTGCCACTCTGAATTTACTTGGGCACAAATCATCAAGATCCTCTGCTGGCAGCTGCCTTTGTAATTGTTAACCAATGATGTCCTAGATGTGCTCAATGGGAGACAAGACTGGAGACGCTGCAGGCCGTGGTGGCACATTTAGGCAACTTAGGCTGCTCACAGTAGCACGAGTGACATGCCGCTTGGTCTAGTTATGCTGAAAAATGTTTCCCTGGGACACTGAGAAATGGCTGTTCTACTGGTTGCGCGACCAAATCAATGTAACGTCGAGCTGTTAGTTTACCTGGAGTAAAGACTAGAGGGGTCCGGCTACTGTACATAATACTTGGTGTTACAATTTCAATGTTGAGGAGTGTAGTTAGTTCTCAACTTTTCCACAAAAGAAGACGCTCATGGAGGTATTCTCATAGGATTTTCTACGGAACCACTCCCATGAATAACATTGCTGTCATCCTTAAAGGGGCTGTCCAGGTTTGGAAAGAAAGTCTGCAGTCAATCCATGTGACTGCAGCCTTTTGAAACCTCACAGCGTGCACACTACGCGCTGTCAGGATTCTCCAGTGTCAGTAGCAAGAGCAGCCAGTCATGTGACCGTAAGTATGTGATTTGCATATATAAGGTCACATGCCGACTAGATTTGCTTGTCCTTTTTCAATTCACCTGTATTGACCAATGTCACGTATGTCTAGTCAGAATGTGACCGCAAGTAGGCAAATCGCACACTTACAGTCACGTGACCGCTTGATCTCATCGCTGGCACTGGAGAATCCTGACAGTGTGCATTACGCATGCTGGGAGGATTCAGAAGTCTGCAGTTACATAAAGTAACTGCAGACTTTATTACAAACCTTGACAACCCCTTTAATTTGTAACATTGTTGCTTGCATTCAGTTACAGTTTTTTTTAAATTTCAAATAAAACAACAGATTAACGTTCCCATTATCGTTGATTATTTTTTATATTTGGGGTGGATTGCAAAAAAATAAAAGTAACAGCTGCTTTAAAAAAAAAACAAAAACATGTTGTTAACATGAACTATGTTTTCTATATTAGAAGTAGACTCAATTGTATCTGCTCTTGAACAGATTGACACTTTAGATGCACATGCCAAATATCAACTGCAGACAACCCCTGGCCATGTGCTCTATTAGCGGAAATGTGCACCACAGAGGAGGGTCCCCAATTCAGCACCCCTCGCTATAAAACAAAACATTCTGGAGCATCCAGACTATTGTATTATAAGTATTGTGCTCTATGCCATTTATTCCATGTAACGCCACATTCCTCTTGTGCCAGACATGTTCTGTTTGTACAGTAGCAGAGCTGTCCTAGTGCAGATATGTCTTTGGCTACCAACAATGAGGGTCAGAAGGGCCCAGATAAGATACAATTGGGATACAGGTTTGCGCTGCAGGTATCTCATCATCTATCTGAACAAAGAGCTGTCATGTCACTTCCTTCCGAGTGGAATAAGTCATGTGCCAGTGTTTATGTACTGGCCACACATATATTTATACATATGTGATAACGTGTGCAAACTGTATAGCGGAATATGTTAGCGCTATATATATATAAAAAAAAAGATCTCTGAGGCGTCTTTTTTCTAAGCTAAACAAGCCAAACTTTTCCAACCTCTCATCATATGAGAGGCCTCCATCCCTTGTAATAATCTAGTTGCTGCCTTTTAACTGATTCTAACTTCGGAATATCATTTTTAAAATTTGGAGCCCAAAACTGGATCCCATATTCTATATGTGGCCTCACCAGTGATTTATAAAGTGGTAATAATATGTTGGGGTGGCAGGATTTTATCTATCTTTTTATACAACCTAAAATCTTGTTTGCTTTTGCAGCTGCTGCTTGACATTGACCACATATTGCATCTATCTATCTAAATAAATATATATATACTTTGCTAAAAAAAAAATAATGGGAACACTTAAACAACAGAATATAACTCCAAGTAAATCAAACTTCTGTGAAATCAAACTGTCCACTTAGGAAGCAACACTGTTTGACAATCAATTTCACATGCTGTTGTGCAAATGAAATAGACAACAGATGGAAAATATTGGCAATTATCAAGACACACTCAATAAAGGAGTGGTTCTGCAGGTGAAGACCACAGACCACATCTCAGTACCAATGCTTTCTGGCTAATGTTTTGGTCACTTTTGAAAGTTGGCTGTGCTTTCACACTCATGGTAGCATAAGACGGACGCTACAACCCACACAAGTGGCTCCAGTAGTGCAGCTCATCCAGGATGGCACATCAATGTGAGCTGTGACAGGAAGGTTTCTTGTGTCTGTCAGTGTAGTGTCCAGAGGCTGGAGGCGCTACCAGGAGACAGGCCTGTACACCAGGAGATGTGGAGGGGGCCGTAGGAGGGCAACAACCCAGCAGCAGGACCGCTACCTCAGCCTTTGTGCAAGGAGGAACAGGAGGAGCACTGCCAGGGCCCTGCAAAATGACCTCCAGCAGGCCACAAATGTGCATGTGTCTGCACAAACGGTTAGAAACCGACTCCATGAGGATGGTCTGAGTGCCCGACATCCACAGATGGGGTTGTGCTCACAGCCCAACACTGTGCAGGACGCTTGGCATTTGCCACAGAACACCAGGATAGGCAAATTCGCCACTGGAGCTTTGTGTTCTTCACAGATGAAAACGGGTTCACACTGAGCACATGTGACAGACATGACAGAGTCTGGAGACGCCGTGGAGAGCGATCTGCTGCCTGCAACATCTTTCAGCATGACTGGTTTGGCAGTGGGTCAGTAATGGTGTGGGGTGGTATTTCTTTGGAAGGCCGCACAGCCCTCCATGTGCTCGTTAGAGGTAGCCTGACTGCAATTGGGTACTGAGATGAGATCCTCAGACCCCTTGTGAGACCATATGCTGGTGCCGTTGGCCCTGGGTTCTTCCTAATGCAGTACAATGCCAGACTTCATGTGGCTGGAGTGTGACAGCAGTTCCTGCAAGATGAAGGCATTGAAGCTATGAACTGGCCCGCCCATTCCCCAGACCTGAATCCGATTGAACACATCTGGGACATCATGTCTCGCACCATCCACCAACGTCACGTTGCGCCACAGACTGTCCAGGAGTTGGCAGATGCTTTACTCCAGGTCTGGGAGGAGAATCCCTCAGGAGACCATCCACCGCCTCATCAAGAATATGCCCAGGAGTTGTAGGGAGGTCATACAGGCACGTGAAAGCCACACACATTACTGAGCATCATTTCCTTGTCTTGAGGCATTTCCACTGAAGTTGGATCAGCCTGTAACTTCATTTTCCACTTTGATTTTGAGCATCATTCCAACTCCGGACCTCCGTGGGATATTAGTTGTGATTTATGTTGATCATTTTTAGGTTTTATTGTTCTCAACACATTCCACTACGTAATGAATAAAGATTTACAACTGGAATATTTCATTCAGTGATATCTAGGATGTGGGATTTTAGTGTTTCCTTTATTTTTTTGAGCTGTGTATATATACTGTATATATTATGTGAGGCAGTGACCGGTGTCATATGTGAGGGTCGCTATGTGTCGCCCATGATGTGCTCAGAAGCATATTAGATCCGCTGGAGTGCCCTGTGCTCACAGCAGGTTGCCTGTGAGTCACAGGGCAGAATAAAAGTGAGTGTGAACTGGGTCAAGTTATTTGACCAAGAAATTATTCAGGAAAACCCGGTATGGGCTTTTATATTTGAAACGGACTGCAGGAAGGTGGTGGGGCTGTTCCGTTTCCTCCAGCCCAGATCTTATAAGTGGCCCATGGCCACAGTCTGGAGAGAAGAAAAAAAAAAACATGCAAAAGAGTTAGGGTGTGTCAGTTATGAACTTGATGTGAGACAGAGCAGAAGGTCTGCAGAAGCCTTCCCTGTGTGGGGGAACACAGGGCCAAAAAGAGCCAGAAAGTCTGGCACCTCTGCTGCACAGTAGTGTGGTCACTTACGGCAACCAAACCCGGACTGTTTTTTTCATTATCAATGGCTGCGACCTGGAGGACACAGTATGCTGTGCATTGTGTAAGTTTTCTTTTTCGACATTAAACCTGTTTTTCTTTGAACTTGATTTGGTCACTGCCTCTCACTGCACAGCAAGGACACCGCTGCACCACATATGGTGGAGAATGCGGGCAGTGTGAACTGAGGCATACCCCAAAGAGTAATGCATGTTAATGATTAAGCCGGCAATGATTCAGCTCAAGCTGACTGACAAAATGGAGGAGCTTTTGAAGCAGTTGGTCCTCAGCCAGCAACGGCAGGAACAGCACAATCATCAGCAGCAATTGTTGTATCAGCAGCAGCAAAAGACTAATGAGCTGATTCTGCAGCAGATAGCGGCTACGCGAGAGGCACCATCTCCAGCGACCCCATACCAGTCGGAGGCCAGGTACAAAGTCTGGTCAGCGCTGAGGAAGATGGCACCTGAGGATGACATGGAGGCCTTCCTCACTGTATTCGAATGCACTGCAGAGCGGGAGGGCTTGCCGGTGGCTCAGTGGGCTGAAATGGTAGCCCTCTTTCTGATGGGAGATGGTCAGAAGGCCTGCCTGGACCTCAGTCGGGATGATGCCCTGGACTATGGGAAGCTAAAAGGTGAGATCCTTGCCAGACTGGGGGTTAACACATATGTGCGGGCCCAATGGGTGTTCCATTTGTCTTTTTCCGAGTCTCGCCCTGCCCGGTCTCAGGCCTATGACATACTGCAACTGGCTACAAAATGGCTCCAGCCTGAGACTTTAATTCCGTTTCAGATGGTAGAGAGGGTGGTGTTTGACCGGTTGGTGAGGGCCCTGCCAGTAGACATACAGTGTTGGGTGGGTCAAGGGGACCCGGTACTCTGGACCAGGTGGTAGGACTAATAGAGCTGTGCACAGCCACCCACGACTTTATATGGGACACTACTCCACTTCGGCTGGCACGTAAGGCCCCACTGACCCCGGAGTCGGGGAAAAGTCCACGGCCCTCCACCGGGGCCAATATGCATCATACCCATACCGAGAAGATATCTCGGAAGGAAAGTGACAACCGACCCGTATCCCTTAAATTGGCCCCAAGGTACCCTCGTATCACAGTCGTTAAGTGTTGGCGATGCCAAGAGCCTGGACATGTGATAGCCAATTGCCCTCTAACTATAGAACCCATGGACTGCGGGTATACCCGTTGTGTAGCTATGTATGCCCAGCCACTCTGCATTGCCACTACAGACACTGCCGGGACCGAACCTCAGCTGTGCAAAGTACTCATTAATGGGTACCAAACGGATGCTCTCTTGGACTCGGGGAGCTTGGTGATCCTGGTACACGGGTCCCTGGCTGCTGGGGACAGTCCTAATGGACAGAAGGTGGGGGTAGTATGCATACATGGGGACCTCCAAGAGTACCCGACTGCGGAGGTCACGTTCTCCACCCCGTGTGGGGAGATAAAACATGTGGTGGGAGTGGTAAAGACTCTTCTGTATGAGACTGTATTGGGAAGAGACTTGCCCCTGTTCTGGTCACTTTGGGAGACCAGAATTAACCCTCTCAGGGTAAAAAGTATTCCGGGCGCAGAACCCTTAAGATCCTGAGTCATGCATACCTGTCGTAGGGGTCACCACCATACTGACAGAGTGTGATCCCGATAGGTTTCCCCTAGAGGTATTGGCAGGAGAAGTGGAGGAGGACCCACTGATTCCTGAGCTGCAGGTGTCACCTGGTAAGTTCAGGACTGCCCAGATCCAGGATCCCACTCTGACCCGGGAAAGGGAAAGAGTAAACGAGATGAATGGGGCTGCTCAACAACCGGGTGCAGAGAAGGAGTTTCCCCAGATAATGATTAACCAGGAGTTACTGTACAGGGTTGATAAAATCAGGGATGTGGTTGTAGAACAACTGGTAGTGCCCCAATCCTATCATCGGGCGGTGCTCGAAATGGCTCACACTCACATGTTGGGAGGGCTTTTGGGGACCAAAAAGACACTAGCGTGCATATTCAGAGTTTTTTTTGGCCTGGTGTCTACGTTGAGGTCAAAAGGTATTGCATATTAGATCCGCTGGAGTGCCCTGTGCTCACAGCAGGTTGCCTGTGAGTCACAGGGCAGAGTAAAAGTGAGTGTGAACTGGGTCAAGTTATTTGACCAAGAAATTATTCAGGAAAACCCAGTATGGACTTTTATATTTGAAACGGACTGCAGGAAGGTAATGGGGCCGGTTTGTTTCCTCCAGCCCAGATTTTATAAGTGGCCCATGGCCACAGTCTGGAGAGAAGAAAAAAACCCTGCAAGAGAGTTTGGGTGTGTCAGTTATGAACTGAGACAGACCAGATGGTCTGCAGAAGCCTTCCCTGTGTGAGGGAACACAGGGCCAAACAGAGCCAAAAGGTCTGGCACCTCTGCTGCACAGTAGTGTGGTCGCTTACGGCAACCAAACACGAACTGTTTTTTTTCGTTGTCAGCGGCTGCGACCTGGAGGACACAGTATGCTGTGCATTGTGTGTTTTATTTTTGGACATTAAACCTGTTTTTGTTTGAACTTGATTGGGTCACTGCCTCTCACTGCACAGCAAGGACACCGCTGCACCACAATATGTATATATATATATATATATATATATATATATATATATATATATATATATATATACACAGTACAAAGCAAAAGTTTGGACACACCTTCTCATTTAAAGATTTTTCTGTATTTTCATGACTATGAAAATTGTAAATTCACACTGAAGGCATCAAAACTATGAATTAACACATGTGGAATTATATACTTAACAAAAATGTGTGAAACAACTGAAAATATGTCTTATATTCTAGGTTCTTCAAAGTAGCCACCTTTTGCTTTGATGACTGCTTTTGCTTTGCACACTCTTGGCATTCTCTTGATGAGCTTCAAGAGGAAGTCACCGGAAATGGTTTTCACTTCACAGGTGTGCTCTGTCAGGTTTAATAAGTGGGATTTCTTGCCTTATAAATGGGGTTGGGACCATCAGTTGTGTTGTGCAGAATTCTGGTGGATACACAGCTGATAGTTCTACTGAATAGACTGTTAGCTGCTTTTTTCTTGCCATAATACAAATTCTAAGTAAAGAAAAACGAGTGGCCATCATTACTATAAGAAATGAAGGTCAGTCGGTTCGAAAAATTGGGAAAACTTTGAAAGTGTCCCCAAGTGCAGTGGCAAAAACCATCAAGCACTACAAAGAAACTGGCTCACATGAGGACCACCCCAGGAAAGGAAGACTAAGAGTCAACTCTGCTTCTGAGGATAAGTTTATCCGAGTCACCAGCCTCAGAAATCGCAGGTTAACAGCAGCTCAGATTAGAGACCAGGTCAATGCCACACAGAGTTCTAGCAGCAGACATGCCTCTACAACAACTGTTATGAGGAGACTTTGTGCAGCAGGCCTTCATGGTAAAATAGCTGCTAGGAAACCACTGCTAAGGACAGGCAATAAGCAGAAGAGTCTTGTTTGGGCTAAAGAACACAAAGAATGAACATTAGACCAGTGGAAATCTGTGCTTTGGTCTGATGAGTCCAAATTTTAGATCTTTGGTTCCAACCACCGTGTCTTTGTGTGATGCAGAAAAGGTGAACGGATGGACTCTACATGCCTGGTTCCCAACGTGAAGCATGGAGGAGGAGGTGTGATGGTGTGGGGGTGCTTCGCTGGTGACACTGTTGGGGATTTATTCAAAATTGAAGGCATACTGAACCAGCATGGCTACCACAGCATCTTGCAGCGGCATGCTATTCCATCCGGTTTGCGTTTAGTTGGACAATCATTTATTTTTCAATAGGACAATGACCCCAAACACACCTCCAGGCTGTGTAAGGGCTATTTGACCAAGAAGGAGAGCGATAGGGTGCTATGCCAGATGACCTGGCCTCCACAGTCACCAGACCTGAACCCAGACCTGAACCCAATCGAGATGGTTTGGGGTGAGCTGGACTGCAGAGTGAAGGCAAAAGGGCCAACAAGTGCAAGTGCTAAGCATCTATGGGAACTCCTTCAAGATTGTTCGAAGACCATTTCCGGTAACTAACTCCTGAAGCTCATCAAGAGAATGCCAAGAGTGTGTAAAGCAGTCATCAAAGCAAAAGGTGGCTACTTTAAAGGGAACCTGTCACCACGTTTTTGGAAGATGGGATAAAAATAGCGTTAAATAGGGGCAGAGGTGGGCGTTACATTAGTGTGTGTGTTATGCGTTTATTACCCACCTAAGTTGCCGAAATAACTTTGCAAAGTCTCCGTTTTCGCCTGTCAATCAGGCTGGTCAGGTCGCATGGGCGTTGTCTTCCCCCAGATTTGGCGTAGTTTTCCGTTGGTGGCGTAGTGGTGTGCGCATGCCCAAAGTCCGGAATCCTCTTCCAGGGGATTTAAAATAGCGCGGTGTTCGTTATTGCATTGGTGATCGGTGGGCGCGGCCATCTTCCTTTGGCCGCGCGTGCGCAGAAGCGGCGCTCTGCTGGCCGCGGCTTCAGGAAAATGGCCGCCGCGATATCCATCTGCGCACGCGCGGCATCCCGCGGCCATTTTCCTGAAGCCGCGGCCAGCAGAGCGCCGCTTCTGCGCACGCGCGGCCAAAGGAAGATGGCCGCGCCCACCGATCACCAATGCAATAACGAACACCGCGCTATTTTAAATCCCCTGGAAGAGGATTCCGGACTTTGGGCATGCGCACACCACTACGCCACCAACGGAAAACTACGCCAAATCTGGGTGAAGACACCACGCCCATGTGACCTGACCAGCCTGATTGACAGGCGAAAACGGAGACTTTGCAAAGTTATTTCGGCAACTTAGGTGGGTAATAAACGCATAACACACACACTAATGTAACGCCCACCTCTGCCCCTATTTAACGCTATTTTTATCCCATCTTCCAAAAACGTGGTGACAGGTTCCCTTTAAAGAACCTAGAATATAAGACATATGTTAATTCATAGTTTTGATGCCTTCAGTGTAAATTAATATTTTTTTTTTTTACATGTTCATGTTCCATTTCTAGACCACTGTTGGATGTATATGTTGAAAGTGGTCCCAATATATACCTCCAGAAAAAGTTTCCTTATTGCTACCATAACATGTATAGGGCATCCTTTTTACAGTGTTAATTAGTGTGGAATATTCTATAAACAAAAGAACGATGATGCCTTGCTTATGTCAAATGAATACACTTTTCACATATGCCATGTAAATGTGGCCCCAAGCCTACGTTCGGAGTTATCATCAGTAGTATCATCAGTAGTATTCCATTACCTAGCAAAAGAACTTGGAATACAGCTTTAGTTGCCAGCTAATAAGGAGAGAAGATGTTGACCCAAAACAGACCAGCCACATAAATCTGTCTACAAATGTATAAAATAATTTAGTATGGCGGAATTTAGAATTAGTGAGACAGGTATTCGGCCGATTAAAGCATTATTATTATAGTTTCCTAACGTTTTGAGCAGTAGAACACCTGGGAAAACATTCTTGTGTCTAAGAATCTCTACCGGTTAATTTTTCTCAAAACAGAAGAAATAAAGAGAAGATAGAAATAAGAAATTATAAATTACTGTTCTTGTAAAAATAGTTCTTATTTGCAATCACAATAATAAACTGACAATGAAACATTATGAAAAATGAGAAGAGAACATAATAAAAAATATATTCATGTCCCAGGCATTAATGTATACATGTTAATATATATGTTTATATTTATATGTATAGATTTTAACTAAAATAGAATTCTCAGGTTTTCTGTAGAATTTGCAGCTGTATGTAGAAAAATCAGGCACTTTTGTCTTAACGGGCATTTGTAAGTAGAATTAACCCTCCTAAACCATCTATATGAGTGTGAAGGTCACAGAAAGTTGAAAAAAAATTATATCTTGATATCTGCAGTCCAATGTCTTATTCCAGGGAAATCTATATCTGTTTATTATGTAAGTAAGCTGTTAAGATCTATGGGCCGGAGATAGATCTCCCTGGGAATCTGCCTCCAGAGATTATTATAAATGAAAGAGAGTTAACAGTGTGAGACATATAGATCAGGAGAGCAGTCAGTCATGACATGTCTCACACTGGTAACTCTCCTTTTCATTTATAATAATCTCTGGAGGCAGATTCTCAGGGAGATCTATGTCGGCCCATAGATCTTAACAGCTCATTTACATATTAAGAAAAATGTGGATTTCTCTTAAATAAGACTTTGGATCACAGATGACAAGGTATCATTGTATGCAGATCTATTTTACCTACATGCTGATATAGACGACTTTGGAGGGTTGTTCCTATTGACGGATTCCCTTTAAGCGTCACTTTATTAGGTACAGAATGTAAGTTTTGTGTTTTTTGTGAAATCATTGTTTCACTGCCTGACTACATGAAAGGAGTGTCCTATTTGTCTTATTGATTGGTATTATAATGGGAAAGTCTACATGCGGTTATAGGGGTAGAAGGTGCATTCCTGTATAAAGCATGGGTCAGGCTGCAAAAAGGAACTTTAACGATTTTCTCTAAATGAATCATGAAATCAGACAATCTCTCCCACAGCTGCAGACAGGTCTGCACTTTATGAAGATGACTAAACCTTTAAACGCTCTTATCTTGATTATTTTTCCAGGTCTTGTTGAGAAATATTTTGTGACAGCATTGTAAAATATAATTTTGCAGGTTAAATATATATAGTAATGATTTACACGCAGTGCTGACGTATTCCGAATCTCGCCTCTGAGAAGCGCGCTCCAACTAAGCTGGTGTCTTGTCCCACTGTATGACGCACACATGGACAGGCTTGTATCTGAAAATAGTGGTGGTTGTGCGCAGAGATTTCCCTACATAAAACCATCAGTGGAGGGGGGTAAATACCGTATATAGGAAGATGGGGGATGGGATTATCAGGGGCTTTAAGCCACTTTTATGCCATTAAAAAGTTGCAAAATTTATTGTATAATATTTTTGTGAAAAAATCTACAACTTTTACTGTTTTACTCATCTCTTGCCAGATATGCATCACGGTTAATGTCCCGGGTAGCCCCAGTTTTAATAAAATTCCCTCCTATAATAAATTCTTATATAAAGTAAAAGAAAAATACAAAATACATGTAAAAAAAATGTACAATTATATATCTAGAAAATACATAAACTACACAGAAACTCCCAGCAAAAAGATTTCCCATACTCCTAGAAGAGCAGTGAAATCTCCCTGGCACCACGTCTCCCTAATACACTTTTTTCTTAAACCTGTTCCAGCAGCCGTCTTCAATCCTAGGTGCCATCGCAGACAGGCTCGGACTGGCCCACAGGAGAACAGGGGAATCCTCTGGTAGGCCCCATAGTGCTGATAAGTAGTGCTATTGCACTTGATTCACTATTTGCATGAAAGGTATCATCTATCCATTCAATAAAGAAGATAGCCAAATTAACATTACACAGAAGCAAATGTAAATCTGCGTACTAAGGTCAGGTCATTTTTCCCATGTGGCTGAACAGTGGGCGCCAAGAGTTAACGTTATTTGTGGGCCTATGCCAACCGAGTCCGGCACTGATCCCGCACGCGCTGCTCATCTAGAGCGTTCGCCATTACCTGTATCCTTATGCACACGGCAACCTGTCTAAGTGATTAAGGTCATTGTATGACCGAAACATCTTCTTTCTTTTGGATTGCCTGCACACAATAAAATTATCTTCTTTCATTATTTACCTGAGTGCCAAGTTTTCTCCAAGATTTACATGGGGTAGGATCCTACTACTCCATCCACATGAGTGCCGTGATTACTATCCTGATGACACTGATCACAGACAGCAAGGGTTATCAACAGTCCAGAAATTTCTGGACAATCTGTAAAAAATGGGCACTTTTTTCATCCGGTCCTTAAAGAATATTTGAAGTGTCTGGAAGAGCTTGTATGGATTTTTTTGGGTTCCAATGATCATCATCAGGGTCTGTTCAAGAAGCCAGAATTTCTTCAGGAGATCTGAATTTATTTATAAGGACTCGACTAGGGGCCATATTTACAGCTCTGGCAAAAATTATAGGGAATCTGTCACCTAATTTTGGCCCTATAAGCTGAGGCCACCACTATCAGGGGCTTATCTACAGCATTCTGTAAGGCCATGTGCACACGTTCAGGATTGTTAGCGTTTTTTTCGCGTTTTTTTCGCTATAAAAACGTGATAAAAACGCGAAAAAAACGCTAACATATGCCTCCTATTATTTACAAGGTATTCCGCATTTTTTGTGCAAATGTTGCGATTTTTTCCGCGAAAAAATCGCATAGCGGAAAAAAAAGCAACATGTTCATTAAAAATGCGGAATTGCGGGGATTCCGCACACCTAGGGGTCCATTGATCTGCTTACTTCCCGCACGGGGCTGTGCCCACGATGCGGGAAGTAAGCAGATTATGTGCGGTTGGTACCCAGGGTGGAGGAGAGGAAACTCTCCTCCACGCACTGGGCACCATATAATTGGTAAAAAAATAAGAAATAAAATAAAAAACAGTCCTATACTCACCCTCGATGTCCGGCGCTGTGTTCCCGCCTCTGTGCTGCACGCTGGCTGGTTCCTGTAGCTGGTGTGCGCTGAAGGACCTCGCCGAATGACGTCACTGTCCTGTGATTGGTCGTGAGCGGTCATGTGACCGCTCACGTGACCGGACCGTGACGTCACGGAAGGTCCTGTGCGCACACGCCAGCTAGAGAAAGAGGAACGGACGCCGCTGAGGAGATGTCTGGGTGAGTATAAGCATTTTTTTATTTTTTTTATTATTTTTAACATTCTATCTTTTACTATAGATGCTGCATAAGCTGCATCTATAGTAAAAAGTTGGTCACACTTGTCAAACGCTATGTTTGACAAGTGTGACCAACCTGTCAGTCAGTTTTCCAAGCGATGCTACAGATCGCTTGGAAAACTTTAGCATTCTGCAAGCTAATTACGCTTGCAGAATGCTAAAAAAACGCGAAAAAAACGGAAAAAAAACGCAAAAAAAAAAATGCGGATTTCTTGCAGAAAATTTCAGGTTTTCTTCAGGAATTTTCTGCAAGAAATCCGCAACGTGTGCACATACCCTAATGCTGTAGATAAGCCCCCGGAGTAACCTGAAAGATAAGAAAAATAAGTTAGATTGTACTCACCTGGGGGGGCGGTCCGGTCCAATGGGCGTCGTAGGTCCGGGTCCGGCACCTCCCATCCTCATACAATGTCGTCCTCTTCCTTGCTGCTGTCTCAGCTCTGGTGCAGGCGTACTTTGTCTGCACTGTTGAGGGCAGCGTAAAGTACTGCAGTGCGCAGGCGCTGGGAAAGGTCAGAGAGGTCCGGCGCCTGTGCACTGCAGTACTTCACGCTGCCCTCAACAGGGCAAATCAGTACGCCTGCGCCGAAGCCGTCACAGATGCAAGGAAGAGGATGATTACATCATATGAAGATGGGAGGCGCCGGACCCGGACCTGCGACTCCCATTGGACCGGACTGCCCCCCAGGTGAGTGTAATATAACTTGTTTTTCTTATCTGTCAGATTACATCATGAGCTTATCTACAGGATTACAGAATGCTGTAGATAAGCTCCCGATTGCGGTGGCCGCAGCTTATAGGGCCAAGATTAGGTGACAGATTCCCTTTAAGAGACCACCACATCAAAACCCTGTCATGGGCAGCCCAATCTCCAGACCTGAACCCCATTGAAAACCTCTGGAATGTAATCAAGAGGATGATGGATAGTCACAAGCCATCAAACAAAGAACTGCTTACATTTTTGCGCCAGAAGCAGTGTGAAAGACTGATGGAAAGCATGCCAAGGCGCATGAAAGCTGTGATTAAAAATCATGGTTATTCCACAAAATATTGATTCCTGAACTCTTCCTTAGTTAAAACATTAGTATTGTTGTTTCTAAATGATTATGAACTTGTTTTCTTTGCATTATTTTAGGTTTGAAAACACTGTTTTGTTTTTTTTTAATTTTGACCATTTCTGCTTTTCGGAAAAAAAATACAAAATGTATTGCTTGGAAATTCGGAGATATGTTGTCAGTAGTTTATAGAATAAATGAAAAAATTACATTTTACTCAAAAATATACCTATAAAGAGAAAAATCAGACAAGCTGAATATTTTGTAGTGGTCGCTTAATTTTTGCCAGAGCTGTATTTACGGGGTCTGGTCGATGGTACGCATTCGTGATGAAAGGGTCAGTTGTGATTCAAATGCTCTAGATTATGGACATGTCCTAAATAAATGGATGAGGTACATAGCAAAAAAATCTCCCTGTTTTCATTTATTTATTATTCTGTATGTGAAAAACACTGATGGTAAAACTGAAACATTTTACAAACACATATGAAACCTGGATCCAAAACACTGATGACTAGAGTTGAGCGAATGTGTACGGAATCGGTTTCCGAATCTGAATTTGCCATATTTGTGCCATATTGTTATCCTATCCGTGCTGAATTTATGTTTTATGATCGGTTCCGAACACATTCAGTCATTTCTACTCCCATTGACTCCAATGACGTTTGGCTGCATTCAGTAAATATTGCATAAACAATATTCGCCGACGATCAAAATCGGAACCGAATTTCGAAGAATTCCCTCAACTCTACTGATGACACTCCGAACATTGACATCTGAATGATCCTTTTGCTCTTGATCACTTTGCTTACAGGTGATTGGTTTTGTTCTTTTTTTTCTCTGATACTGAAAGGTTTGCCAATAAGAGCACACCATGGAGAAAGTATATGCAGATGATTTAATGGCCAAGGAAAGCGGGAGTCCAGTAAAAGAGCGTTAAGCTCTCTGGTCCTAGAGTGAAGACTAGCACTAGCATGGAGCACAGCTTTCCTTCTTTTTTTTCTATTGGGCTCCCTTTCCTCTATATATGCCCCTAAAATAGAGTATATAGTCTTCCGGAACTGGAATTCATGTCAATAAGACAAAAGAAGAACAGTTTATACAAGACCCTGTTTGTGTTGCTGGTCTGGCGCAGTGGTGGGGGGCACAGAGGACAGAAACACAATAGTCTGCTGAGAATAACAGAGTCCCATCCCAAAGAATAGACCCATTACTACCCCTAGTGACTCCTCCCTGCACAGCTGTGAGAAGGGCACTGATAGATAAATATATATATATATATATTTGTCCAGAGGACACGTGCACTTTGGGCCTCGGACAAAACCTCATTGTTTCTTTTCCCTCTGTAGGGAATAGAATAGCGGCACAGAGCAAGACTCTTGCCCGTCCTTCTGGTGGTGGGGGGAGCAGCATCTTCAGCCGATATTACAGGGGCTGTTATCTTTTATGAATCGCTCTCCGCATCTGGCCAGGAATAGTTGAGAGTGTGTGACTTGTCCCAGTGTCCTGCCACTAGAACAGATGCAAGAATATTGCAAGGCTTGTTAACTCTGACATTGCCTTTCAAAAGGAACAGCAAAGCATGACAGATTGTAGCCCAGCTTCCAATTCACAAAGATGAGGCTCGTGGCAACAATATGGAAAAAGTAAGGCAACACACTATCGGAGGCACAACAACACTTTTTATTCCCAAGCCAAACAAGATGGTAAAAGTTTTCTGGAAATTTTTTTTATAATAGAAAATGACTACTGGACCAATTCTCTATCACAAGCTTCATAGTTGCTCCAATGTTAGAACTTTACTAGGATGCAAAGTAGCGACTTAAAAGCAAAATAAGCAGATGTGACGTGATAGAGAGGGCATAGCGTATCATGTAACAGCTGGATGTTTCTAGCAGGAGCTACTTTCTTCTTGATTTGTAAGCCTGCTTATCTCTAAGGAAGCCTGATCTGTGTCTACGGAATCTGCTTAAAATAATTGTTAGTCCTGTATCTTCACGTTCAAACCATACTTTTCAATGATTTGGGGTAAAATGTAACAAAAAAAAAATATATCTCTTCTATGTATATCCAAGCTACAACTTGTCTACTTTGGACACATTGTACGAAGAGACACTGGAGAAGGACATCATGGTCGGAAGAATAGAAGGAACAAGACGAAGAAGAAGACCTGTAATCCGATGGCTTGATACCATCAAGATAACAGTGGAGAAGATCCTGGTGGACCTATCTAGGCTTGTAGAAGATGGATCTCCCTATAGATCATTCATCCATCATGTCATCATGGCTCGAGACCTTTATGAAGGCAGTTAAAATATACTAAAAATATGTATAAAATTAACAAAAATTCGCAATAATTAAAGGGGTCGTCCAGGTTTATCACAAAAATCTGCAGTCACTCTATGTTACTACAGACTTGCGAATCCTCCTAGTGCACACTATGAAGACTTTCGTGAAAAACATTGACAACCCATTTAACTTATGCTCTCCTCAAAGTCAAAAGTCCACCCAATCAGTGGCCGAAGTCAGTTGTCCAAGAATCCGGCGTATAAAGGCTGTCGCAGTGGGAGTCTGTGTTGGAATAGAAAAATGCAAATCCTCACGAAGTTCATGCATACTTGCAGCTTATCACTTGCTCCTCTGCTCATTTGCTCTTTCCCTCTTAAGTATTTGAAAAGAAACATTCTACAATTTAGCAAAAAATAGTTCAATAATTTGTGCAAAAGCCACATCTGAAGCCTCAGAAGGAACCAAGCCTATGTTTTGTGGAAATATAAGGCAGCATGAAGCACCAGCGGCATACATAGAAATCATGAGGTCCCATAGCAGAAGTTCTAATTGCCCCTCCCCCCAAAAAAAAATAAAAATAAAAATATTCGGCAAAGTCACAGAAGAGCATATCTCGTAACTTTGCAGCCTTTACAAAGTAAGTTTCCTCCTACCGAAGCCCCTAGATTCTCCTTTCATTGTACCCATAAAGTATGATGACAACAAAAGTTCCACACAAACACAATATGGTGCCCCCACAGTAACTCACCTTAACTCCCCTGGAAAAGTATGGTGGCCCCAATGCAGTATGACCCCCCAACTGTGACCCCCACACAGCTCTCCATGCAGTATAATGGGCCTACATACATTAAAATGACCCACACCTCATGACACTGTATAATGGCCCACACTAGCCCTCCACACAGTATGATGGACCCCACACAAACCTTCACACTGCATAATTGCTTGCATACAGTATAAAGGCTGCCACATAGATCTCCAAATATTACAATGGCCCACAGATAGCCCTCCAAATATTAAAATGGACCCCACATAGCCCTTCATATAGTATAATGAGCCCTATTGTCCCCCATATAGTATAATACACCCTTCATAATTCCCCATACAGTATAATGCACTCCCACAGTCCTCCATGTAGTATAATGTATTCCTAATATTCCTATATATATCATAATGCACCCTCCACATAGTCCTCCATACAGTACAATGTACCCCATAGTCCTCAATATAGTATAATGCACCCCATAGTCCTCCATATAGTATAATGCCCATCATAGTCCTCCATATAGTTTAACACACTCCCCATAGCCCTCCATATACAGTAGAATAATGCACCCAATTTTCCTCCATATGGCATAATGCACTCCCAATAGTGCTCTGTATAATATAGTACCCTCATAGTCCTCCATATAGTATAATGCACCCAATAATTCTCTATATAGTATAAAGCACTCCCCATAGGCCTCCATATAGTATAATGCACTCTCCATAGTCCTCCATACAGCATTGTGGGCACCTCAATGTACTCATTGATTTAAAAAAATAACAATACTCACCTCTCCTCCTTATCCCGCTGCTCAGGTCTCGGCAGCTAGAGTTCTGAATTGCCAGCACATCTCAGCACAGTGGGTGCTATTCGTGACGTCATTGCACCCACTGAGCTGAGATGTTAGACGCCAAGGAAGAATGATGGAGGAGGGAGCGTCAGATGACACTTCCTCTTTTATCATTACTTTCAATTGATACAGTTGAACATGCGATGATGGGTGGGGGGTGTCTGGCACTGGCGCTGGTTCACAGGTCCCATAGCTGCCGCTAGGCCTGCTGCCATTGGCGGTACACCCCTGTGAAGTACTATATGTTTTATATGGCAGCCTCTCCTCTTTCTCCTTATGAAAGATGCCAAGAAAAAGAAGGATCAGGAATGGACTTCAACATATCCGACACTTAATCCACTCTCCCAACAGAAAAAAACATGTGTATCAACATATATGTGTTTGAGTGAGGAGTTAGGGGTTAATTAAGTGAGCTGACAACTTTCTCATGTGTTTGACTGTAAGAGGGTTAAAAATGGATGCACACCATCTAAAAATATAAAGTTCCATGGTTCCCTCTGTGTTACTCTGGGCTGCTGCCATATCTTGTAATAGTTGCTATGGATTACCATTGACCCTGCCGCCAATGAAATAACATGTGGTTGCTAAAGTTAATTAATTGCTATGCAATTGCCTTTGTAATGCTATGTCATATGCTGCATAGGGCAGGTGAAACATCTAGACCAGTGTTTCCCAAACTCCAGTCCTCATGGACCCCAATTGTCATGTTCTCAGGATTTCCTTAGTATTGCACAGGTGGTGGAAGCTTCATCAAGCCCTCAGGAATTCTCTCACCTGTGCAACACTATGGAAATCCTGAAAACATGACCTGTGGGGTCCGTGAGGACTGGAGTTTGGGAAACACTGATCCAGACCATGGGTTAGCTTAGGGTCATCTAAGAATGCATCTAAAGGAGCATAAGTAGCTCAAGGAACATTAGCCTATTAAAGATCTCACAAATGGCATACACAGCCAGACGAGTAGGTTGTTCTGGAGAAACATCAGGGAGATGACTACACACTAGCTATTAAGATGTCCCTTCCTTGTGCTTAAACAGAGGAGCGAAAAATGCTCCAGCCTGAGCTTCAGCTTGTGTAGGAGCCCATCTGCACTTGGAATCACTTGGAGACCATCAAAAAAGTGCAAAGCCAGAGGTGGCTAGGAGCCTGATGCATGTGTGTGAGGGACTGTGACGTGGTATCTGTGAGGGGTAGACTGCACATGTGCAACAGCAGGACATGACCATGAGAGGGGATGTTACCAGCACTGATTTTGGACTGCTGAGAAAGTGGCACAGAGACCGGCCAAGGTGTCAGCAATTGGCCAAAATTGTCACAATTATAAACCAGTCATCACAATTACAACTGTCTACCCTTCTTTAAGTCAACCTGATGCCTCAAGCAAGACTGTTGAAACCACCAAGTTCCTTGCCTCACGTAATACTGTGTAACCATCAAGTTTGTTGCCTCTTATGAGTAAAGTTCTTAGGATTCTCCAATGCCGGCGGCAATACCTAGTATATGAGCGGTATAATTCTGGCCACAATCCAACTACAAGTGTCCAGCCTCGCTCAATTCACTTGTATTGAGCAAGGCCCCATGCGTCTAATCAGCATGTGACCGCATATATTCACTGGAGAATCCTGACAGCACGCAATGTGCACGCTGTAAGGATTCACAAGTCTGTAGTCACATAGAGTAACTGCAGATGTGAGCACCAAGCCTGGACAACCCCTTTAAGATGTTAAATATTTGAATGCATTCTCGTACTTGGACGCTTCTGACCTACATACAGACTACACTGTCCCTCCCGTGACCCATGCTTCTGCTCACTCACCGTGGGGTCAGTGCACTCTGCTCCTCCCTGATCAGTGTGCTGACCTCATGCACCAGGAATTGGAGGCTATTGATCTACACACGGAAACCTCCTCACAAAGTCAACAGACTGTATGTAACGCGGTACAATTCGGAATATCTAACGACACTGTAAGTAAACGGGAGTGAAAAGTCCCCGAGTCATTCAGTAGGGCAGTGTTCCCCAACTCCGATCCTCAAGAGCCACCAACAGGTCATGTTTTCAGGATTTCCTTAGTATTACACAGGTAATAATTGCATCACCTGGACAGGCTAACATTCAATCACCTGTGCAATACTAAGGAAATCCTGAATACGTGACCTGTTGGTGGCTCTTGAGGACCGGAGTTGGGGAACACTGCAGTAGGGTAACAGTTCAGTAGCAGTAAAGTTTTTGTGAACGACTTCCACCCCAAATTTTAGGTTCTCTATTATTTTACTTCTGACATTTCTTGTTTGTTTTTGTTTATTATCATCAAATAAATAGGACTGAGATGTAACACACAGGCACAGCCTATAGACCAGAGTGTCTGTTTCCGAAAAAAATAACCCTCAAACTACTGTAGACCCATTTTCTACCAAACATACTGTTTGCTTGTTTTTTTGCCACATACCGTACCCTACAATTGATCAGAGTTTAACCACAAGCTATTCTCTACAGTCGTACAGCTCCAGCAAAATGGACGGGATTTATAGAAATCTCACACCCTCTGTGCTTCTTCTACACAGTATAAACTGACCTGAAGTGCAGAGGTGGCAGGGGTTGTCTTGCCACTCTTCCCTTTTGCACACATATGAGCAATTTTTTTGTTTTCTTGAGCCGTGCTGTTTTTTCAATGTATTCAGTGTTTTATCAGCAGGAGATTATCGCTACAGGACTAGGTTTCATGTGCAAGCCATTCCAGCTAATCTGTGTAACCCTGTCCTACTACTAATTGGCAGCTTTCTGCCTATGCACAGTGTACACAGGAAGCTGCCAATCAGCGGTGGGGCATTCTGAGCACTGCTACATCTATAGCAGAGAAAACTGGGATTGTATCAGAACTGCACCAAGCAGCCCAGTAATTGACACACCACTGGAATCAGGGTCTCTGCCCCTACATCATGCTTCAAATACACTGCTGACAGATTATCTTGAAAGGTAAATATGTAATTAAAAGGGGTACCTGATCTGCAGGCAGAATATTTCAGGACATGATCAGGCTGATAAACATTTTATTGGGAAAAGTTTCAGTAAACATTGAATTTTATTCATTGAAATGCCTGGTGTTTGTATTCAGTGATTTACAGTCTTCCCTGTATGACTGTGCATGCAGAGATAGCTGCCAATCACTGGTAGGACCGCTCACTGGACTCATAAGCATACAAGCATCATGAATTGAATAAAGGACAAATTATATTTAATCTTTTCTAGCAAACCTATAAATCAGTCTGCTCAGCTTCCCCTCTTTATAACATGGTGTCCACACATTGTACTATATACTTTAAGGAACATAAATAGGAGAAACCGGAGCATGTTTATATAAGAAAAAAGTTTTATACTTTATTATAGCAAAAAGTTTAAAATACAACAATAGTAGTTAGAGGTTAGTAGTAAATGCCATGATATACATATATAAAGAGGGCACCCACCCCTCTCAAATCCCCATGTAAACTGCCAATAAGTAAGGGGAAAAAAAGGGGAAACCCCTCATATAGTGCCACCAGGTTCGATGATTGGCAAGGACATAAGTTCAAGTATCAGCAAAAATGCTTTAACAGTGGAAAGAGCCAAATCAGCTTACCAGGGTGCAAAAGGGGGAGATGGAGGAGCGGGGTCCCGCCAGAGTACCGGTCCGGTTATATACTTTAAGGGCCTCTGTCAGCACAGAATGACTGTTCACACCAAGTACAGGCGCTTGGTGCTTCACGGTGGAGCCAAACATTTATATATACACCTTCCCACCTGCTTGGTTTCCATCTATCATAATAACCCATCTCTAGCCCTATTAAGCCAGAACTGTCAATCAAAGAAGAGGGGGTAGTGGAGATAGAAGGACAACAAATGGGGGAAGGTGTATATAACTGATTGGCCTTGCTGTGAAGCACCAAGCAGCGAGACTTAGTTTGAACAGTCATTCTGTGCTGACAGAATCCCTTTAAAATGACAGAATCCTTTAAAGGCTATCTAGCATGAAGCCGAGCTGAGAAAGCTGTCCATGCCCACACCACCCCTGAATAGCAGCTTTCTGTGTAAATTGTATATTGACAGTAAACTGATATCAGTTATAGTACATCCGGCCCTGATGTCCTTTAGTCGAACCCCAGGTAGATTCCCGGGGACCACAGTGCTCGGGCCAGTGGCAGCGTTTTACAGGCCGTTGGCACTTTAGTTGCATCTTACAATTCACTACTGAACGCAGCAGTGCATGCAATGAAAGATTACGTCCTGATGCTGACCAGTAATTTGGAGTGATGAGACCAAAATTGAACTTTTTGGCCACAACCATAAACGTTACATTTAGAGAGAGGTCAAAAAGGCCTATGATGAAAGAAACACCATACCTACTGTAAAGCACGGAGGTGAATTGCTGATGTTTTGGGGATGTGTGAGCTACAAAGGCACAGGAAACATGGTCAAAGTTGAAGGAAAGATGAATGCAGAACATTGTCAGCAAATACTGGAGGCAAATTTGCACTCATCAGCCCGGAAGCTGCGCATGGGATGTACGTGGATGTTCCAACATGACAACGATCCAAAACACAAGGCCAAGTCAACTTGTCATTGGCTACAGCAGAACAAAGTGAAGGTTCTGGAGTGGCCATCTCAGTCTCCTGACCTCAATATCATTGAGCCACTCTGGGGAGATCTCAAGCACGCAGTTCATGCTAGACAACAAAGGAATTTACAGGAACTGGAAGCTTTTTGCCAAGAAGAGTGGGCAGCTTTACCATCTGAGAAAATAAAGAACCTCATCCACAACTACCACAATAGACTTCAAGCTGTCATTGATGTTAGAGGGGGCAATACACGTAATTAAGAAATGGGGTATGTGAACTTTTGATCAGGGTCATTTGGATATTTTGGGTTGTCATTATGATTTAAAAAGAGAAAACACAGTAGTTTGACAATAAATGGCTTCACCCAACCACTAACCATGAGTGGAGAAAAAGTTTTGGTGTTATCATTCACATTCTCTGAAAAAAGGCCAAAAAAGCAAAAATTCTACCGGGTATGTAAACGTTTGAGCAAAACTTTATATGCTTCAGCCCCACCATCTCCTGTGTGATGTATATACTTCAGCCCCACCATCTCCTGTGTGATGTATATGCTTCAGCCCCAGCATCTCCTGTGTGATGTATATGCTTCAGCCCCAGCATCTCCTGTGTGATGTACTTTTTGGGCGGAATCAGTGAGCTCTGCACTCCAGTGTAGCCTCAGCTTCTCCTATGTAATGTATATTTTCCAGCATATCCTATGTGATGTATACGCAGCAGCCCCAGTGTATCCTATGTGATGTATACAGCAGACCTCCCACTAGTTGAATTTTATGTTAGGTGAGCAGTGATGAATTTTCCAATGTGAGAAGTACTGCAGTGTGATATACATCTATGTTCAGAACTTACTCCTGCAAGTTGTTTTCAAAATTCATTGCAAAAAGTTGCCTGTGCTCCACAGTGACTCAAGTCTGGGAAAACAGTTCCTAGTAGCAACTTCATCAATACCACCTAACATAACATCTGCACTAAAGAGAAGCAGCTCCAGCCATCACATTAGGGGGGAGTTAATTAAAAGTTTGACCAAATATAACAGTTTACAAGGTTCATAATATTCAAATGGTTCCTAGCAGAAAAAAAAGATTCTCCACCTGTGGTCTAACAGAACAATGGTGAATATAGGCCAATTTTTCTGACTTTACCTGTAGAGTTCATGCACATAACCTGACTTCTTAGTACAAACTTGCATGGTCTCCATGTAGAGGAGTACAGGGCCAGTAGCTGTGGGCCGGAACCAAGTTCTCTTTGCCCTGAAACTCCTCTTCTAAACAGGAGTCTGACTTATGTGTTGTGCTGTGGAGTTCATTCTTTTCTCACTTGTTGTTCCGGAGTCCTTGTTAACTTTCCGTCCATGGGACCGGATCCAGCTACAGACTAGACAGAAGACATTGGGTCCTGTTTAACAGGTTCAGCTTTACTGTGTAATTCGGTTACACATAGCTGCACCATACAGATTGAGACAGATTTCCTTTTTGGTGATGCTCCCTTTGTCCTGTGTACTATCAGTCCTTGCCTCCGTTCTGCCTGATCTGCCTTCACTTCACCCTTCACTGTTGGTACCAATGACCTTCTATCTAGCAATGCAGCTTCCTGAGGCCCCCATTTTTCCCTTCTATTGTGACCTGGCTGACATCTTCCTCTCCAGGGAGACAGAGACATGACACTCAAATGCCTTTTCTGGGCCCTAGGCCCAAGACTGCCAAGGCATCCTCACGAACCTTCAGAAATGTCCTCATGAAGACCAGCGCTGACAGAACCGTTTCACCTCTGCTGCATACACTGTCTTAGAACCTGTTAACATTGAAGTGTCTAGCCTTTCCTCTGAACTCCACTCACACACCTGACTCTGAACTTGACTAGACTCTTTGCTTCACTCTGACTGACTAAATACATGAAGTCCTTTGCTTAATAATTAATCTAACCTTCCCAACTAGTGGGCTAATCCCAAGCTACTAACTGTATACTACCCTGTGTGATACAAACTATATCCCTATGCTTTGTAATGGTTCCCAGAGTGGACGGAGCTCCCCAATCCCCGAGAACGGCCTTGAGGCAGAGCCTTCATGAGAACCGAGACACAAACAGGCCATAAGGATAAAATGCAACATTCTTTATCAAACGTGTAGTCATAACAATTTCACATAGAACACTTTACATCAACTCCTTCTTGCCACCTCCTACACCCAAGTGCCATCCTACAGGCTCTTTCATGTCTCAGAGGATCTATCCACACATATGGAGTTGGTACTATGGCTCTGCACTATATGGCTCTGCATTAGGACATGGTAATTGAGTCCATACTTCTTCTTCGTGCTCTCTTTATATATTTGAATACCTAAAAACACATTAACCTGATGCAAAATCTGTACAGCCATATTTGGTTATTATTGGGCGTCATATGTCAGATAGACATGTAACTGTTCCGCTCCAGGTAAAATAACTTAGGGGGAAAGGGAGGAGCTGAAGGGAGAAGGTGAAAGGTTTCAGGGGTGGAAAACTCCCAGACACTCCACTTTTGTTCGTTATCTCCTGTCGCCTTAGTAACAGCTCTGGTAAATATCTGCGTTCTTAATAATTAACCAGGAATATGACATTAGGCATGAGAAGGAACACGCTGTGCGGCTTATTACATAGCGCGCACTTAACATTAGTATGGATTGCAACGTACATTCATCTACTGCAGCCCAGCAGTGATTGACGTTGGAAGAAAAATAGTGTTTAAAGTTCTTTTTTTTTTTATAATTCTACTTTGTAATGTGTATTTAGATTCAACACTCACAATTGCCCGTTGTATTTAATGTATAGCTCTGGTGTAGAGCCATGTTTTGGGGAAAATCATTAAAAAATAGGGGCCCTGATTATGGAAGCCGCTAGTCTGCCTTCTTATGCTGCTCAGGTTTCCCATACACTGTATGGATCATCTGTCACCAGTTCTTTTGCCGCCTAATCTGAGATTGGCATACTGTAGGGGCAGAGACCCTGATTCCAGTGATGTGTCACTTATTGTGCTGCAGTTTAGATAAAATCACTATTCTATCAGCAGGAGATCATCATTAGGGTTACTAATAAACCTGCTGCCGTGTAGTCCTCCATATTCATGAGCTCTGTATAACCCTGCCCCCACCACTGATAGGCAGCTTTCTGCCTATGCACAGTGTACACAGAAAGCTGCAAATCAGTGGTGAGGGCGGGATTATACAGTTCTCAGCATTCAGAGAACTGCTAGATCTGCCAAAGAGAAAACTATGATTTTATCAAAACTGCAGCAAGCAGCCCAGTAAATGAATGGAATCAGGGTCTCTCCACCTACATTATGCTGCTCTCAGATGGGAGAGCAAAAAAAGCTATTGACAGATTTCACTTAAAGGGTGTTTTAGTTAAAAATAGATGATAGAAACCCACTAATGATTTGCTGGAAAAATCGTTCCAAAAGGGAATTACCAGTGCAGTCATTGAATGTATAATTTAATAACTACATTTTGAGGAAACAGATATAACAAATGGATGTAGTTACACGTATTGTAGGTGATTTCACTATTTGCGGAACAATTATGCAGTGTCGGTTGTTCTTGTGAGTATTTCTATATCAGCTACATAATGCGCCAGATAAGAGTAAGACATAGGGAACATATTAGGTCAATTGAGACTGGTTTGTGCTCACCGACATTAATTTAGAATGTGAGAGCGGTGACCATAGTGATAAGAGTGTCTCGCACTTTGGAGGTTTTGAAACTGTTTTTCTTTTACATTGACTAACCTATGATAAAAAAAAGCTGTCTTATTTGTAGTTTCATAATTCAGAAAGCAGCTACCTTTGTAATATGGATATATTTACAGTTGTGCTCACAAGTTTACATACCTCAGCAGAATTTTTGCTTTCTTGGCATTCTTTCAAGAGAATATGAATGATAACACCAAAACCTTTTCTCCACTCATGGTTAGTGGTTTAGTGAAGCCATTTATCGTCACACTACTGTGTTTTCTCTTTTTAAATCATACTGTATATATATATATGATTGTAGTTTTTTTTGGTTTTTATTTAACGTGCATTATTTATTATTTCATTGCATGCTATGTCACTGTGTTACCACTAGGTGGCAGCTGAGCATGCACAAAACAGCATAATGACATCCCCTCGTGTCAGAGGTATTCACGCAAAATGGCTGTTACCTCCAAGTTAATAGAAGGGACGAATCAATACAAGCTATAATGGAAACAATCGTACCTATTTTGGACGCATTCGTTATTTTAGCTTACTACTGCATACAGTGGGGGGAAATAATTTTTTGATCCCTTGCTACTTTTGTAAGTTTGCCCACTGACGAAGACATGAACAGTGTATAATTTTAATGGTAGGTTAATTTTAACATTGAGAGATAGAATGTCAAAAATAAAATCCAGAAAATCACATTTTATAAATGATATAAATGTATTTGCATTTTGCAGTGAGAAATAAGTATTTGATCCCTCTGGCAAACAAGACTTAATACTTGGTGGCAAAACCCTCGTTGGCAAGCACAGCAGTCAGACGCTTTTTGTAGTTGATGATGAGGATGGTGCACTTGTCAGGAGGAATTTTGGTCCACTCCTCTTTGCAGATCATCTCTAAATCATTAAGATTTTGAGGCTGTCGCTTGGTAACTCGGAGCTTCAACTCCCTCCATAAATGTTCTATGGGATTAAGGTCTGGAGACTGGTTAGGCTACTCCATGACCTTAATGTACTTCTTTTTGAGCCACTCATTTGTTGCCTTGGCTGTATGTTTTGGGTCATTCCCTTGCTGGAAGAACCACAACCAATTTTTAATGTCCTGTGGAGGGAAGGAAGTTGTCACTCAGGATTTTACGGTACATGGCTTCATCGATTCTCCCATTGATGCGATGAAGTAGTCCTGTGCCCTTAGCAGAGAAACACCCTCAAAACATAATGTTTCTACCTCCATGTTTGACAGTGGGGTTGGTGTTCTTTGTACCATAGGCAGCACTTCACTTCTCAATGGTTGAGTTGAGTTAATGCCAAAGACCTCAATTTTTGTCTCATCTGACCACAGCACCTTCTCCCAATCACTCACAAAATCAACCAGGTGTTCATTGGCAAACTTCAGACAGGCCTGCACATGTGCCTTCTTGAGCAGGGGGACCTTGTGGGCACTGCAGGAATTTAGACCTGTAAGGCGTAATGTGTTAGCAATGGTTTTCTTGGTGACTGTGGTCCCAGCTACCTTGAGATAATTAACAAGTTCCCCCGTGTAGTTTTTGGGCTGATCTCTCACCTTCCTCATGATCAAAGATACCCCACGAGGTGAGATTTTGCATGATGCCCCAGATCGATGTCGATTGATAGTCATTTTGTATTTCTTCCATTTTCTTACTATTGCACCAACAGTTGTCTCCTTCTCACCGAGCGTCTTACTAGCCCATTCCAGCTTTGTGCAGGTCTATGATCTTGTCCCTGAAATAATTTATAATTGGCACACTCCAGAAAGGTGATGCAAAGGGGAATATTTAATGTACATACAGTAGTCACAAACGTTTCGGTCCGCGTGGACCTTCATCAGTGTGCTAGATATATAGCTGAGGTGATGTGAACCATATAATGGGCCCCAATACAGTTAGTTTGCATCAACTGGAGAGTGTTGAGGAAAACACTAAATGATGTGGTAGTCCAGCCGTTGAAGGAAAGGAAAAAGGCGCGCAGAGGACTGGTGCAGCTACGAGGTATCCACCGCAAGTAGATGTCAGGACTCAGAACATTTTTTACCTTTTGTGCATTACTGCCCTTTTCCAAGATGGCGTCTTTGGTCTCATGTGCACTGTGTCTTCCTGCTATAAAACTCCACCCCAGCCTTCAGTCTGTGCTAGAGTATTCTGCCTTGCATCCAGCTCCTGACCTCTGATTACTCCCTGGCTATACACCTGCTCCTGTGAACCTGTATGGTGATCCTGCTACTCTGCTCTGAGTTCCTGCTGCATACACCAGTTTCCAGTAATCCTCCTTCATCTGCTGCTCGTGTTTACTTCCATCTCATTTGCTGGACATGTAAGCTGTTTCTGCTCTGCAAAAACCTGAGACTATTAACCAGGCCTCCCTGGTTGAGCTAAGATATGATTTGAACTGCCTTATAAGCTTATCTATCTGTGTTTAGACTAAGACAAGGATTTATTCGTGTCAAGTATCCTCAAGAATAATTGTGCTTCATAGGCTTTCTGCTTGATTGCATTTTCCTCTGAAGTTTCTTATAGACTGCTAAGCTGCGTTTAATATTTACACCAAGTGTTGTGGACTTGAATTTCTCTCTGCACCTGTTTGAATCACCGTGTGATAATATAGACTTTACCACTTATAAAACTGTGTCCTGTAGTTGTCTTGTTCCATGCAAAGAGTCTCCTGAGTTATCCCCTATAATTATTACAGGATACTCTAGCCATAAAAAAAGGGGACTGCTGGAACAATGACTGCAGAGAGCAGATTAGAGCAGGTGTTTTCCATAATTAGATGACTGCAGAAAGATGTGGAAGGTCTGCAAAAGAAGTTTGGAAGCTTTGAACACAATCAACAAGTGTTTGGACAAACTTTGCAGGACTTAAGCAACCGCATGGCAGCCCAGGAAAACAAACTTGCTGGCATAGAGTCCCAGTATGGACGGGATTTTCAGGACATAAGCACGCAAATAGCTACACAAGTGACTTTACCCTCTGGGCAACCGCCACCAGGTAGCCGACCTAAGTTGCCCCCATTCAGATTTAATGGTGATCGCGACAAATTTCGTGGCTTTGTGAATCAATGTATGCTATATTTTGATGTGCATGCTGACCGTTTTCCTACTGATAGATCCAAAGTATTGTGTGTAATAATGCTGCTGACCGCATGAGCGCTCGCCTGGGCGAATCCGATGATTGAGTCTCGTGACCCACAGTTAAATAACTTGGATGATTTCTTGGCCATTATGGCATTAATGTTTGATGACCCTAATCGCCGTGCAACTGCTGAATCTGCTTTGTTGTCTTTATGCCAGGCTAAACATTCTGTTATTGAGTATGCCACTGAATTCAGGAGATTAGCGGTAGATACCAATTGGGACAGTTATGCACAATTGCCTATTTTTAAAAGGGGTCTGTCTAGTATTATAAAAGATGAATTAGCCCGCTCTGAGTCACCACAAGAGCTAGAGACATTTATACAGCAGTGTGTGCGCATAGACATTCGCCTTGCTGAGCGTGAGGTGGAGGAGGTGCCCATGCAAATTGATTCCGTTCAGAGGCGCGAGATCAATGAGCGCCGGGAGCATCGCCTTCGTGAAAGTCTATGTTTCTACTGCTGCCAGTCTGACCACTTCTTGATCAATTGTCCTAAGTGTCCTAGACGGCCTAACAAGGTGCTAGCAGCAGTAGGGGAGTATGACAACTGTGATGATGAATCTGACATCTCTGAATGTAGCCTGCCTTTAAACGCTGTATTCCATTCACTTTCTATGACTTCACCCCCCAAGGAGCTGAAAGAGAAGAACTCTCACTGTTCTCTCCCTATTAAGATCCTGTGTTCAGGACAGTGGATTTCCAGTGCAGCTATGATTGACCTAGGTGCAGGTGGCAATTTCATGGATATCGCATTTGCCAAGGAACATTGTATTGAAATTCAGCAAAGAGCCTTTCCAATTATTATGGAATCAGTGGAAGGGTCACCTTTAATCTCTGGGCCTGTGGATCAGGAGACCGTACCCCTTGAAATTTTGTTGGAGCCTAATTATCAGGAGCAACTTTCTTTCTTGCTAATTTCTTCTCCTCATTTTCCTGTGATTTTAGGCATTCCTTGGTTGCGTTCTCAGAACCCAGTTATCAACTGGGAGACCAAGGAGATTATCTTTCCAACAAGGAGCAACTCAGCGTTAACAGAAGCTGTCCCTGAGTCCACGGCTACGGAACCACATGTACAGGTATTTTCTTTACCTCCAGCATATAAAGAGTTCTCTGACATCTGTGACAAGAAGAAAGCAGATCAGCTTCCTCCACACAGGCATTATGACTGTCCCATTGAGCTGCTTCCTGGGGCAGCTATTCCTTTTGGTAACGTATACCCTTTGGCGGCACCTGAGCTTCAAGCCTTAAAGGAGTATATTGATGAAAATCTGGCCAAAGGCTTCATACGTCCTTCCTCCTCACCAGCAGGGGCACCTATATTTTTTGTAAAAAAGAAGGATGGGACCCTGAGACCCTGTGTTGACTATCGGGAACTCAATAAGGTAACCGTACGAAACCGTTACCCTTTGCCTCTGATTCCCGAATTACTGGAAAGAGTCCGCCATGCTAAGGTGTTCTCTAAACTGGATCTTCGTGGGGCTTATAATTTGGTGCGTATTCGTCCAGGGGATGAGTGGAAGACAGCATTCCGATGCCGGTATGGACACTTTGAATATCTCGTGATGCCCTTTGGGCTTTGTAATGCCCCTGCAACGTTTGTGGAAAAAACTGAAATTTGGTGAAAATTTTGCATTTTCCAAATTTTCATGCCCTTAAACCACACAGATATGTCACACAAAACACTTAATAAGTAACATTTCCCACATGTCTGCTTTACATCAGCACAATTTTAGAACTCAATTTTTTTTTGTTAGGAAGTTATAAGGGTTAAAAGCTGACCAGCGATTTCTCATTTTTACAACACTTTTTTTTTTTTTTTTTTTTTTTATAGGGACCTCATCACATTTTAGAGGTCTATATGATAGAAGATACCCCTAAGTGACGCCTTTCTAAAAACTGCACCCCTCAAGGTGCTCAAAACCACATTCAAGAAGTTTATTAACCCTTCAGGTGCTTCACAGGAATTTTTGGAATGTGGGAAAAAAATTAACATTTAACTTTTTTCATAAAAAATTTACTTCAGATCAAATTTTTACATTTTGACAAGGGTAACAGGAAAAAACGGACCGCTAAATTTGTTTTGCAATTTGCCCTGAGTACACTGATACCCCATTTGTGGGGGAAAATCACTGTTTTGGCGCATGGCAGGGCTTGGAAGGGAAGGAGCACTGTTTGACTTTTTGAATGCAAAATTTGCTGGAACAATTGGCGGACGCTATGTAGCATTTGGAGAGCCCCTGATGTGCCTAAACAGTGAAAATCGCCCACAAGTGACACCATGTTGGAAACTAGACCCCTCAGGGAACTGGTGTAGATGAGTGGTGAGCACATGGAACCTTCAGGTGCGTCACAAAAGTTTATAACGTTGAGCCGTAAGAATAAAAAAAATACAATTTTCCACACAAATATGTTTTAGCAGAAAATATTGCATTTTCATAAGGGTAACAGGAGACATTGCACCATACAACTTGTTGATTCTTCTCATATACATATCTGCTTTTTGCTATTTTTATTAATATCATCAAGAGCTGGACAAGGTATTTTGGTGCTTAGGCAGATTAAACCAATGGCTCCTCCCAAGAAAAGGAATGGGTTAGAAATTATAATAACAGGACCCAATAACTATGAACCTTCCCAGCCTGATAATATATGCCCCCAGCTGTCTGCTTTACCTTGGCTGATTATCAAAAAAAGATGGGAACCCAAGCCATTTTCTTAAATTATTTATTTATTAAAACCAGGCTAAAAACACCTGCATAAATGAACTTACAACATATTTAACACGTTATAAGATCCGATGACGTGATGCAGTCAGCAAATCACAGTAATGCCAGAAGCCAACATGGTTATGGCATTATTGTGTATGTCAGGCAATCCCATTTCTAAAAACCTTTACTAGATAGCCAAGTGGTAGGGGGACAACCCATTGTAAATCTACTGGGGGAAAGCATATTTCCGAGTGATAAACCGCTTCTGGCCACGCATCTAACCCCATTGTTCAATTCGCTAATGTGCCGGAGACCACTGTAATGTCTGTTCATTTGCTGATAATAAAAAGTAGTTCTTTGTCCTGCCCGCCGGTAGCACACATAACATCAGCTCCTTTATCAATTGCGATTCTGATCACATTGTATATTGTATTGAATGTCGCACATGTGACATGAAATACATTGGATGTACGATCAGAAAATTGAAAAAAACAAAACAAAACAATTGCTGAACATGTTGCCAATATTAAGAGCAACAATGGCACCTGCTCTGGTGCTGCAAAACATTTTTCCATAACTTATCTAGGAGACTTATCTAGTTTTTCTTTTTGGGGGGATGGAGAAAGTCACCGATTCCATCTGTGGGGGTAACGGGCAAAAGAAATTAACCTAGTGTGAAGCATACTGGATTCTGCACTTGGACACTAAGTATCCAAAAGGCATGAATTATAAGAATGAGCTCTACTATATACTGTATATTAAACATTATCAGCTGATCGCTTTGCTGTCATTATAGAAAAAACAAGAAAAATATATATGCTAGACAATTCATTACTTCAGGGACCTCACTCCTAATGTCACTGTTTAAATTGTCTTAACTTGTATTGAATTTATTGTCTGTACATGTCCCCACTTAATTGTAAAGTGCTGCGGAATATGTTGGCGCTATATAAATTATTATTATTACTTATATAATAATGATATATTCACATTATATATTTATATATTCTTTTGCCAATTTTTTTCTTTTTTTTATTACTTTTCTCTTTCATAGTCAGTAGTTGCAACATACCATTGATGTCACACACCAGGTCGGCAAGAATTTATTATGTAAATCAAGTTTATTGAGTTGCACGTAAATAACACAGTTGTAATCAGATGTTTAAATGCAGTTATAAGCACTTACAGGATTGTGAGATTGATACAAAAATGGACAGCTGTATACTAAAGGTTTCAACACTCAAACATTGATCAACAAATCATTAAAGTTGTAACTTCGTGAACAAATTACCTCTATCAGAGGTCTAATTGTTTGAAAAGATTGCTTATGATGTATATATCACAGGCTCTCACTATTCAGCCAATGACCAGCTCCAGGTGGGGCCAAGCCGCCGGATGAAAGCAAGAGTGCCTAGGCTCATCCGAGCACTCAAAGTCAGTTATGGAATCTACATGAGGCCAGGCCAAGCGAAGAGAAAGTAGAAAAGATAGGTGGAGAGAAAAGGAAGAGAACAAGAAAAGGGAGAGAAGAAAAAGAGGAAAGAGGAGAAAAAAAAAAGGGGGGGGGGAGGGGGGGTGGGCGAGGTAAGGGTAGGAAGAATCTGGTCTTCAGTCCCAGCTAAGTTGAGACTATTATTCTTTTATGCTAAGGTATGGCTGTTAATGTATTATTTACTGTCCAAGGGAGTATTGATTATGGGTCGCAAGGGGACCAATAGGCTCAATCAGTGTAGCCAAGTGTTCAGTTCCTCAGATTCTCTAAAAGCAATCCAGGGAGACCAAGTGTTAAACACTTTGTCTGCAGTTCTAGTATCCTGGCCAACCAATTGCTCCATCCTGTAAATGCGGTTTAGTTCAACCACAAAGTCAGTGCGTGAGGGAGATATTGACTGTTTCCAGAAACGAGGGATCACGTTACGTGCGGCTGTTAGGAAATGTCGTAGTAGACCTTTCTTGAATTTGGCGATGGAGAGGTCACATACAGACAACAAGGCCAGTTCCATGGTGGGTTGGACTCTATGGAGAGATAATTTGTTATAAAGTGCAAAGATGCCCACCCAGAAGTCGTGAATAGGCGGACAGGACCACCAGATGTGGGGGTAGGTACCTCTGTCGCTCCAGCACCTCCAGCAAGTATCGGGGGTGGTGGGGAACATAAGGTGAATATTAGACGGACATCTGTACCATCTGGCCAGGAGTTTATAACTTCTTTCTTGGTAATCTGAACAAAGTGAAGATCTGAAGGTAAATAGCAGACTCTTGAGGCATTCCTCCGGAGTCAGTTGCGTGGTTAATTCGTTGTCCCATTTCAAGAAGAATGTAGGAGGATCAAGTGAAGATGGTTGACAGCCCTGGAACATTCTATACAGTAGTGATATTGTGTGGGACAAAGGGCCCCCACCCAGGCACACGGACTCAAAGGAAGTTAACTGTCTAAAGATGTCAGCCCGCCTAGATAACACAGTGAGATAGCTTTTGATTTGCTCATAGAAGAACCACGAACCCTGCGGCGGCTCTCGGTCAGCAAAGATGGCCCCCAATGTCTTAATTGAGGTTTGGTCTACGTAGTCATGGACCACCGGACAACTGTCTCTATGTTTGTGGAGGAACATGATCCTGTCCTGACCTGCTGGAAAGTCTGCATTCTCAAAAATTGGTGTCAGGGGGCCTGGTATAGAGGAAAAGTTTAATTTTTGGATGCCATGCTTAACGAACTGAGTTAGATGTCTAGTAATAAAAGGCTGGTCATCTCCTCGGATTCCCCCAGTCCCCTCTCTCCAGAAGTGCGTCGCCGAGCCATGTCCCGAGAGCGTCATCTCAAGGCCTACCCATTTCTTACTTGACTTGTGATGGAACAGGTCGAGAACGCAAGTTCCAAGAGAGGCATAGCTATAGAGCAAGAAATCCGGGAGGCCCAGTCCTCCGGACTGTTTATTCCTGCACAGGAGATGATATGCCAGCCGTGGACGTTTACCGGACCACACAAATCTTGTTATCGCTGATTTGAGCCTGGAGAAGAAGGAAGCTGGAAGATACAGAGGAATGGTCTGGAAGAAATAAAGGAGGCGTGGTAAGAGATCCATTTTGATTGCATTAATTCTTCCAAGCCAAGATAAGTGCAGTTTGTTCCACTTCTCTAGGTCAAGCTCCGCGTTGTGTAGTGCAATTTTATGGTTAGCGTCGTATAAATGTGAGGACTTAGCTGTTAAGTGTATACCTAAATAGGCAAGGGAGTCTGATCGCCATCTAAATGGGAACGAGGAGCATAACTGTGAAACTAAGGGGGGCGGTAACGAAATATTTAACATTTCAGATTTATGTGTATTGATTTTAAAGTTACTTAGGGCTCCATAGCTGTTTAATTCAGATAAAATATTAGGTAGGCTAGTGATAGGAGAAGTAACATACATGAGTATGTCATCAGCGAATAATGCTAATTTATGGTCTTCTAATTGAAACTTCATTCCTGCTATGGAAGGGTTATTGCGAATTGCAACTGCCAAGTGTTCCATAGTTAACACATAGAGTAAAGGGGACAGCGGGCACCCCTGTCTTGTGCCGTTCCGTATGCAGAAAGAGTTGGACAATGAGCCGTTTACCCTGACCCGGGCAGAAGGGGAATCGTAGAGGGCTTTTATACTCCACAATGCTTTTTTTTTGTAGTCCAATACCTTTGAGCATTTGGCTCATGAATTCCCAGTCCACCCTATCGAATGCTTTTTCAGCATCTATCGATAGTAAACATAGAGGGTCACCCTTTTTGTTGGCTCTGTCGATCAGGGAGATAGATCTGATGGTATTGTCTCTGGCCTCCCTTCCGGGCACAAAGCCCACCTGGTCTTGGTTAATTAGAAGGGGCAAGAGGCAATTAAGTCTCTTTGATATCATTTTGGCATAAATTTTGACATCGATGTTTATTAGTGAGATGGGGCGGTAGTTGCTACAGAGCAAAGGATCTTTACCCTGTTTTGGAATAACCGTGATATGGGCCATTAGGGCCTGGGGGGAGAAAAGAGCCACCTGAGAGGATATAGTTGCATGTTGTTAGAAAAGAGGGGCACAGCATATCTGAGAATAGCTTATAGAAGCCTGCTGTATAGCCATCTGGGCCAGGGCTCTTGCCCAGTTTCAAATCTTGAATCACGGAAATGACCTCATCCAGAGAAAAATCTCTCTCCAGATCCTTCAAGCACTCTGCAGAGATTGTGGGTAATTTGTTGAGTTTGATATATGCATTAATTTTCTCTTGGAATGAGTGGGTGGGGAGGTCTTTGAAACGGCCCTTTATGTTGTATAGAGAACTGTAATAATCAGAGAAGCTAGCCAAAATTTCTTTGGGGCTGTGGACTGTTTTACCCTTGGCGTCTTTAATGTGTGGTATAAATGTTTGTGGGCCCCGTGGATGTAGAGCTCTCGCTAAGTATTTGCCACTCTTGTTCCCCAGGAGGTAGAATCTACTTCTAATTCGTTCTCTAAGACAACGTGATCTCTGGTCCAGAATTGTTAGTAGTTTCTGTCTAGCTGTGGACAGGCTCGTCAGAGTAAGGGGGGACAGGTCCTGCTTGTGTTGTGTCTCTAGTTTGTGAATCTGTGAGGAGAGGTGTCATGATTCTCAATGGCGAGAGAACATAGCCCAGCATATATGAGAACTAGCTCTTGGAAGATGGAAACTATACTGACCATGAACTAAACCTGCAGCACAACTAGAAGTGGCCGGGTAGCATGCCTACGTTTTTTAACCCTAGATGCCCAGCGCCAGCCGGAGAACTACCTAATCCTAGCAGAGGAAAAGACAGTCCTGGCTCACCTCTAGAGAAATTTTCCCAAAAGGCAGACAGAGGCCCCCACATATATTGGCGGTGATTTTAGATGAAATGACAAACGTAGTATGAAAATAGGTTTAGCAAAATCGAGGTCCGCTTTCTAGATAGCAGGAAGACAGAAAGGACACTTTCATGGTCAGCAGAAAACCCTATCAAAACACCATCCAGAAATTCCTTTAAGACTCTAGCATTAACTCATAACACCAGAGTGGCAATTTCCGATCACAAGAGCTTTCCAGACACAGTAACGAAACAGCAGCTGTGAACAGGAACAAAATGCAAAAACACACAAGGACAAAAGTCCAACTTAGCTGGGAGTTGTCTAGTAGCAGGAACAAGCACAGAAGGCTTCTGATTACATTGTTGACCGGCAAGAAACTGACAGAGGAGCAAGGTTATATAGCGACTCCCACATCCTGATAGGAGCAGGTGAACAGAGGGGATGATGCACACAAGTTCAATTCCACAAGTGGCCACCGGGGGAGCCCAGAATCCAATTTCACAACAGTACCCCCCCCTCAAGGAGGGGGCACCGAACCCTCACCAGAACCACCAGGGCGATCAGGATGAGCCCTATGAAAGGCACGGACAAGATCGGAGGCATGAACATCAGAGGCAGTGACCCAAGAATTATCCTCCTGACCGTATCCCTTCCATTTGACCAGATACTGGAGTCTCCGTCTGGAAACACGAGAGTCTAAGATCTTTTCCACAACATACTCCAACTCACCCTCAACCAACACCGGAGCAGGAGGATCAACGGAAGGCACAACCGGTACCTCATACCTGCGCAACAATGACCGATGAAAAACATTATGAATCGAAAAGGATGCAGGGAGGTCCAAACGGAAGGACACAGGGTTAAGAATCTCCAATATCTTGTACGGGCCGATGAACCGAGGCTTAAACTTAGGAGAAGAAACCCTCATAGGGACAAAACGAGAAGACAACCACACCAAGTCCCCAACACAAAGCCGAGGACCAACACGACGACGGCGGTTGGCAAAAAGCTGAGTCTTCTCCTGGGACAACTTCAAATTGTCCACCACCTGCCCCCAAATCTGATGCAACCTCTCCACCACAGCATCCACTCCAGGACAATCCGAAGATTCCACTTGACCGGAGGAAAATCGAGGATGAAACCCCAAATTACAGAAAAACGGGGACACCAAGGTGGCAGAGCTGGCCCGATTATTGAGGGCGAACTCCGCCAAAGGCAAAAAAGCAACCCAATCATCCTGATCCGCAGACACAAAACACCTCAAATATGTCTCCAAGGTCTGATTAGTCCGCTCGGTCTGGCCATTAGTCTGAGGATGGAAAGCAGACGAAAAAGACAAATCTATGCCCATCCTAGCACAGAATGCCCGCCAAAATCTAGACACGAATTGGGTCCCTCTGTCAGAAACGATATTCTCAGGAATACCATGCAAACGAACAACATTTTGAAAAAACAGAGGAACCAACTCGGAAGAAGAAGGCAACTTAGGCAAGGGAACCAGATGGACCATCTTAGAGAAATGGTCACACACCACCCAGATGACAGACATCTTCTGAGAAACAGGCAGATCCGAAATAAAATCCATCGAGATGTGCGTCCAAGGCCTCTTCGGGATAGGCAAGGGCAACAACAATCCACTAGCCCGAGAACAACAAGGCTTGGCCCGAGCACAAACGTCACAAGACTGCACAAAGCCTCGCACATCTCGTGACAGGGAAGGCCACCAGAAGGACCTTGCCACCAAATCCCTGGTACCAAAGATTCCAGGATGACCTGCCAACGCAGAAGAATGAACCTCAGAGATGACTCTACTGGTCCAATCATCAGGAACAAACAGTCTACCAGGTGGGCAACGATCAGGTCTATCCGCCTGAAACTCCTGCAAGGCCCGCCGCAGGTCTGGAGAAACGGCAGACAATATCACTCCATCTTTAAGGATACCTGTGGGCTCAGAATTACCAGGGGAGTCAGGCTCAAAACTCCTAGAAAGGGCATCCGCCTTAACATTCTTAGAACCCGGTAGGTACGACACCACAAAATTAAACCGAGAGAAAAACAACGACCAGCGCGCCTGTCTAGGATTCAGGCGCCTGGCAGACTCAAGGTAAATTAAATTTTTGTGGTCAGTCAATACCACCACCTGATGTCTGGCCCCCTCAAGCCAGTGACGCCACTCCTCAAAAGCCCACTTCATGGCCAAAAGCTCCCGATTCCCAATATCATAATTCCGCTCGGCGGGTGAAAATTTACGGGAAAAAAAAGCACAAGGTCTCATCACGGAGCAGTCGGAACTTCTCTGCGACAACACCGCCCCAGCTCCGATTTCAGAAGCGTCGACCTCAACCTGAAAAGGAAGAGCAACATCAGGCTGACGCAACACTGGGGCGGAAGAAAAGCGGCGCTTGAGCTCCCGAAAGGCCTCCACAGCATCAGGGGACCAATCAGCAACATCAGCACCCTTCTTAGTCAAATCAGTCAATGGTTTTACAACATCAGAAAAACCAGCAATAAATCGACGATAAAAGTTAGCAAAGCCCAAAAATTTCTGAAGACTCTTAAGAGAAGAGGGTTGCGTCCAATCACCAATAGCCTGAACCTTGACAGGATCCATCTCGATGGAAGAGGGGGAAAAAATGTATCCCAAGAAAGAAATCTTTTGAACCCCAAAAACACACTTAGAACCCTTCACATACAAGGAATTAGACTGCAAAACCTGAAAAACCCTCCTGACCTGCTGGACATGAGAGTCCCAGTCATCCGAAAAAATCAGAATATCATCCAGATACACAATCATAAATTTATCCAAATAATCGCGGAAAATGTCATGCATAAAGGACTGGAAGACTGAAGGGGCATTTGAAAGACCAAAAGGCATCACCAAATACTCAAAATGGCCCTCGGGCGTATTAAATGCGGTTTTCCACTCATCCCCCTGCTTGATTCGCACCAAATTATACGCCCCACGGAGATCAATCTTAGAGAACCACTTGGCCCCCTTTATACGAGCAAACAAATCAGTAAGCAGTGGTAACGGATATTGATATTTAACCGTGATTTTATTCAAAAGTCGATAATCAATACACGGCCTCAAAGAGCCGTCTTTCTTAGACACAAAGAAAAAACCGGCTCCTAAGGGAGATGACGAAGGACGAATATGTCCCTTTTCCAAGGACTCCTTTATATATTCTCGCATAGCAGCGTGTTCAGGCACAGACAGATTAAATAAACGACCCTTAGGGTATTTACTACCCGGAATCAAGTCTATGGCACAATCGCACTCCCGGTGCGGAGGTAGTGAACCAACCTTGGGTTCTTCAAAAACGTCACGAAAGTCAGACAAGAATTCAGGAATCTCAGAGGGAATAGATGATGAAATGGAAACCAAAGGTACGTCCCCATGAGTTCCTTTACATCCCCAGCTTAACACAGACATAGCTCTCCAGTCGAGGACTGGGTTATGAGATTGCAGCCATGGCAATCCCAGCACCAAAACATCATGTAGATTATACAGCACCAGAAAGCGAATAACCTCCTGGTGATCCGGATTAACACGCATAGTCACTTGTGTCCAGTATTGTGGTTTATTACTAGCCAATGGGGTGGAGTCAATCCCTTTCAGAGGTATCGGAGCCTCCAGTGGCTCCAAATCATACCCACAGCGTTTGGCAAAGGACCAATCCATAAGACTCAAAGCAGCGCCAGAGTCGACATAGGCGTCCGCGGTAATAGATGACAAAGAACAAATCAGGGTCACAGATAGAATAAACTTAGACTGTAAAGTGCTAATTGAAACAGACTTGTCAGGCTTCTTAGTACGCTTAAAGCATGCTGATATAACATGAGTTGAATCACCACAATAGAAGCACAACCCATTTTTTCGTCTAAAATTCTGCCGCTCGCTTCTGGACAGAATTCTATCACATTGCATATTTTCTGGCGTTTTCTCAGTAGACACCGCCAAATGGTGCACAGGTTTGCGCTCCCGCAGACGCCTATCGATCTGAATAGCCATCGTCATGGACTCATTCAGACTCGCAGGCACAGGGAACCCCACCATAACATCCTTAATGGCATCAGAGAGACCTTCTCTGAAAATCGCCGCCAGGGCGCACTCATTCCACTGAGTAAGCACAGACCATTTGCGGAATTTTTGGCAGTATATTTCAGCTTCATCTTGCCCCTGAGACAAGGACATCAAGGCCTTTTCCGCCTGAAGCTCTAAATGAGGTTCCTCATAAAGCAACCCCAAGGCCAGAAAAAACGCATCCACATTGAGCAACGCAGGATCCCCTGGTGCCAATGCAAAAGCCCAGTCTTGAGGGTCGCCCCGGAGCAAGGAAATTACAATCCTGACCTGCTGTGCAGGGTCTCCGGCAGAGCGAGACTTCAGGGACAAAAACAATTTGCAATTATTTTTAAAATTTTGAAAGTGAGATCTATTCCCCGAGAAGAATTCAGGCAAAGGAATTCTAGGCTCAGACATAGGTGCATGAACAACAAAATCTTGCAAATTTTGTACCTTTGTGGCGAGATTATTCAAACCTGTAGCTACACTCTGAAGATCCATTTGAAACAGGTGAACACAGAGCCATTCAAGGAATAGAAGGAGAGAAAGAGAGGAAGGCTGCAGTATAGGCAGACTAGCAAGTGATTCAATTAAGAGCACACTCAGAACTAGAGGAAAAAAAAAAAAAAAATTGTAGCAGACTTCTTTTTTCTCTCCTTTCTCAGCCAGTAATTTAACCCTTTTTTGGGCCGGTCAAACTGTCATGATTCTCAATGGCGAGAGAACATAGCCCAGCATATATGAGAACTAGCTCTTGGAAGATGGAAACTATACTGACCATGAACTAAACCTGCAGCACAACTAGAAGTGGCCGGGTAGCATGCCTACGTTTTTTAACCCTAGATGCCCAGCGCCAGCCGGAGAACTACCTAATCCTAGCAGAGGAAAAGACAGTCCTGGCTCACCTCTAGAGAAATTTTCCCAAAAGGCAGACAGAGGCCCCCACATATATTGGCGGTGATTTTAGATGAAATGACAAACGTAGTATGAAAATAGGTTTAGCAAAATCGAGGTCCGCTTTCTAGATAGCAGGAAGACAGAAAGGACACTTTCATGGTCAGCAGAAAACCCTATCAAAACACCATCCAGAAATTCCTTTAAGACTCTAGCATTAACTCATAACACCAGAGTGGCAATTTCCGATCACAAGAGCTTTCCAGACACAGTAACGAAACAGCAGCTGTGAACAGGAACAAAATGCAAAAACACACAAGGACAAAAGTCCAACTTAGCTGGGAGTTGTCTAGTAGCAGGAACAAGCACAGAAGGCTTCTGATTACATTGTTGACCGGCAAGAAACTGACAGAGGAGCAAGGTTATATAGCGACTCCCACATCCTGATAGGAGCAGGTGAACAGAGGGGATGATGCACACAAGTTCAATTCCACAAGTGGCCACCGGGGGAGCCCAGAATCCAATTTCACAACAGAGAGGTCAGCTATGTTGGCCAGGCGTTCTTTTTTAAGACGGGCTCCCTGAGAGATGAGTGTACCCCGCAGGACGCTCTTAAGGGCCTCCCATTGCATTGAGGGGGATGTTGAATCCCCTGTATGGTTTGCCACAAAGTTGATGATTGCACCCTTCACCGCCGACACACAGATCGGGTCCTGTAATAGACTTTCGTTTAGTCGCCAGGAAAAGCTAGATCTTGTGGAGGGATCCAGCCGTATTGAGAAGTATATGGGTGCGTGGTCGGACCACAATACAGACCCTATATCTGCCTTCACCTCAAAATCCAGCAGACACTGAGATATAAAAAAATAGTCAATTCTACTATATGTGGAATGTATATGGGAGTAGAAACTGAAGTCTTTTGTGCCTGGGTGGAGAGCCCTCCACACATCCACCAACCGCAAATCATATAATTGTTTCCTCACTTTTTTAATTGAAGAAGGTGGGTACGAGGTCCTGCCCGACGAGACACCGCAGGGTCCATTGGAAGGTTGAAGTCGCCCCCGAGGATTATCGGAAGAGCGCCTGCAAATTTCTCCAGGAGTCGTCTACATGTGCCTCCGAATCTTTGCTGGCCCTGGTTGGGAAAATATACGTTAGCCAATATAATTACACGTGATCCCCACGCCACTTTCAGGAAAACATATCGGCCCTCCGTGTCGATTGATGAATCGAGAATCTCAGGGAGGAAAGTTTTATGAAAGCCTATTGATACTCCCTTGGATTTAGAATGAGGGTTCGTGCTATGGAACCACTTGGGGTAATAGTGTGAGGTACAGTTAGGGGTTACGCCAGTTTTAAAATGTGTTTCCTGGAGCATTAAGATTGATATATGTTGTTTATGGTTGGAGTACATGAGTTGGCTCCTTTTCTCGGGAGTGTTCATCCCTTTAACATTGTGAGAGCAGAAATTAATTCCAGCCATGTCTAAGTTGGGTATCAAGGGCATGATAGTATGGACTTTGAGACCAGATCCTAGAAAATTTTAGGTGTGGATGTTGGAACGGGTATGTTGTAGGGAGTTGGAGGGGAGGATGGATGAAAGGGGGAAGGGGAAGGAAAAAGAGGAAGAAGAAATAGTAGAAAAGCTGAGAGTAAAAGAGAAGAACTGAGTATGTGTTGAGTGAGTACCTGAGGTGTGTTGTCATGGTGTGGTTATCCGGTGGGAAACCACCCAGAGAACTACCGGTGGGGTGGGAAGAAGCCGCAGGAGAGAATCCGCCCCCGGCCTTCGCCCCCGCAACCTGAACAATAAACAGTTGTGACAAACTTTAGTGATCGACATCTGAGCCTGTTTAAACTATGGTTAGATTTATCTTGAACATAAGGAGCGGAAAAAAAAAAAAAAGGGGGGGGAGGGGGGAGGAGGGAGGGGGCTTGGGGGAGGGAGGAGGGGGGAGGAAGGAGGAAGGGGAAGGGAGAGGGGGGGGAAAGAGGGGGGAGGAAGGAGGAGGGAGGGGGGGGAAGAGGGAGGGGGGAAAGGGGGGAGTGGGAGGAAGGGGGGGGAGAGGAAGGGGGAGGGGGGAATGGGGGAGAGGGGGGAGAGGAGAGGGGGGGAAGATTAATAGATAAACCAACAATTCGCTAGCACTATCTCGGAGTCTAGTAGTCAGGGCTATAAACTATTAAGAAGTTATGCATGACAAGACACGTACAGTTCAAAACCAAATCGGTATGTGAATCAGTGGAACTTATAACAAACTATGAAAGTGTAAAAGAGAGCATCACAGGAGAAGACAGCGTTTGAAGGCTCCTCTCAAGTTGGGTCCGGGGGGGAACCAGTCTTCTTGCGCTGCTTAGAATGCTGTGCTTTTAGCCATCTTGGAGGAATGTCTGGAAGTTGGGGCGAGCGCGGCCAGTCCGGGAGGTCAGTCATTGGTAGTTCAAAGGTTCCTAGTAAGTTGGCCAGGTCACCCAGATTGCGGAAGATGGCCGTCTTCCCGCCTTTAAAGGCAATCAGCTGGAATGGGAATCCCCATCTATAAGTAATGTCTCTGTCTTTGAGAAGAGACAATAAGGGGTGTAATGCTCTCCTGAGTTGTAACATGCGCCTAGATAGGTCAGACAATAGTAAAATTTGAGTTCCACAGTAGTCGATGGTGCCCCTCCGCCTGGCAGCCAACATGATGGCCTCCTTGGTTCTATAATAATGAACTCTGCAGATGACGTCCCTAGGTCTCGATTCTGATGTCGGTTTGGGTCCCAGGGATCTGTGTATACGGTCGAACTCAATTGAGCCGCTTTCCGCACCATCGAGAAGGTCAAGGAAAATTTTCTGTACAGTAGAATCCAAGTCTGGGGGATTTACGGATTCAGGGAGGCCACGAATTCTAATGTTGTTACGTCTGTTGCGATTTTCTAAGTCCTCCATTCCTGTCGCAAACTCCTCCAATCTCTGAGCGTGGCTAGCTATGACCTCCCTGTGGGTTTGTAATTCTTGTAGAATAATGTCCTGGGACTTTTCTACCTCTTCCACCCTAGTTGTGAATTCTGATTTGAGAGCTTGTAGCTCTTTTTTGTAGGAGTTTTCAATACGGCAGGCGAAAGCCTCCAAGTCTGATTTAGTAGGGAGAGATCTGATGAATTTGCTAAGCTCGTTAACAGACACATCATCTGGGAGTTCGCCGCTATCATCCCCTTCATTGGTCATTCTGTCGGGGGAGTCCTGGTGAGTTGGTGGGTCATGTGTGTTAGAGCTATCCCCTGCGGACTTGGTGGAGGATTTGGATCTTGTGTTCCTGGGTTGGCCATTTGTATTAAGAAAACGATCCATGTTGCCAGGGAGAGGGTCAGAATCTGGAGGCAGTCCAGAACGCTTTTTGGTCTTGCCCATACACACCTGTGAGACTTTAGTTGCTAATAGGTGGTTGCGGGGGAGATTAGGAGAGCATGTGTGTCTACATTAGACAGGTAGACCTCTCCGCAGCAGGTTCCTTTCCCCTATAGGAATCCTGGGTTCAGTGGGGGGCTAGGCCCGAGGTTTTATGGTCTGTGAACGGGTCAATAAAGACAGTCTTAATTGTGAGTAGGAGGCTATTCCTTTATGGGAACCCCTTGTTTGGTGAATAAATAGGTGGCCCGGAAACTAATCTCAAAGTGGCTACAGAGTTATGTCTCTATTCAATTTCAACAGTATTTTCTTATGTGCATTTAGCACAATGCATAAACAGGACACAGGGTGGCAGCAGAGAGCCGCAATCTGCGAGCTCACTAGATCTGTGTGTCCCGGCCAGAAGTATCAGATCGCATAAGCAAACAATAGCAGGGGGAAGGAGAGGGTGTTTACCCTCTTCAGTTCACAGAAGCTAACCCCTACTCCTGCCAGGCACACCTGATTCTCCGGCTGCTGCAGGAAATCAAATCCAGGGCTCCAGCACGCTGCTAGCTTCCCCACCTCCTCCACGTGTCGAGGACACCCAAGATGGCCGCCGTCCCTCTGCTCTCAGGGCTCTGTTCCCGCCACAGACCTTCACAGCCTCAGGGAATCCGGACCCAGCATTCAGTCTCCAGACGCTCCCCTCAGCCCCTCCGCTGTCTTCAACTCACCGAGAAGCTGAACTGCAGGTGAGTTATTAGTCGTGCAGATCTGATGTTTACCGGCTCCTAGAACGTTGAGCCAGTTGCTGCCACAACTCTGCAGGCGCTCTGTATTCCGGGTCAGACGCGGTCACCACTTCTCCTGAGGGTGTTCCTCTCACCACTCCGACCTCCAAAACTCCGTTCGGTGAGGAAAAAGTCTGTATTTGTGCTATTTACTGGCAGGAGCACAGCGGCATGCGACCTCTCTCCTCAGTGTCCTAGCCACGCCCCTTCGGCAAGAATTTATTAATAATGGTGTTTCCACTCATTTTTTTCACTTGTGATTTGTTTTCATTGTGTAGTTTTTCTTTTATCATAAACCTATGACGAAGGGCATTGACGTGCCAGAAACGCATCAGGTTGTTTTTATCCTTCACCTTTTTATGTTTTGAGAATGAAATGGTCTTTTTTGCAATACCTGGATGGCTGTGCTCACCCTCTCCTCCCTCCTACCTTGTCCCCATTTGGCCGCAATCAGCGGCAGGATCCGCTCCCTCCAGGAATCGCTTTCAGCCATGTGCACTACACTGTGTGGTAAGCTGAATATTCCCCTCTTTTTCTATAGCCATTGCTCTAACTTGGCGAGGATACCTGTCCACAACTCTTGAGCTGTGTGACTGCGATCTCCAAGGCATATTAATATAAATATTAATATGAAGGAAAACAAGGTTGATGTTCCAGCTCCTTTAGGTTAAACTTCTTCACATTTATTTGATAATGTTAAAACATGATATGCTCCTAGACAGCACTACAGTGCACACCGGGACAAAGGAGGACACGTTTCGATCACTATAGCGATCTTTGTCAAAGCTGATACCTAAGAACCATGCTTTACAGAGACCAAAAACCAATCACTCATTGTGACACTACATGTCACAAGGTATGTAGGTCCTAGTGGATATGTGCATAACAAAAAACAGACATAAAACAAAATTACACAACTTCAGGCATTTGATTGCTCTCTAATGGAAACAGACCAATCCACCCTCATACCGCAACTTATTACTCAGAACTGCATATATCAGCAGAATGTAATGCATGACAGCTCTACTCAGTGTAAAGGTGGACTGTTTTGACCTTATTTTGGGCTCCCTAGGATTATTTCTGGGCTCAACAGAATATTTAAGATCCCTAAAACGACCAGTTCCTTCCCTCTCATTCCCTAATGTGTGTTCTTTGCTTTTTGGCCTGGAGGAAATTCTGTTATATACCAAGTGGATGGGGTATGGTGTAATAGGGCGCGATGTGTATTTAACCTATGTCACCAATGACCTCTTAACCGCTAAAAGCAAGAGACACTACTCTGTCCTCCTCCTCCTCGACCTGTCGGCTGCCTCTGACACAGTGGACCATTCCCTATTATTACAGACGCTCTCATCCCTTGGCATCACAGACTTGGCCCTATCCTGGATCTCATCATACCTAAGAGACTGGACATTCAGCATCTCCCACTCACACACCACCTCCTCACCTCGCCCCCTATCTGTCGGAGTCCCACAAGGTTCAGTCCTAGGGCCCCTGCTCTTCTCCATTTACACCTTTGGCCTGGGACAGCTCATAGAATCTCACGGCTTTCAGTATCACCTCTATGCTGATGATACACAGATCTACATCTCTGGACCAGATATCACCTCCCTACTAACCAGAATCCCTCAATGTCTGTCCACTATTTAATCCTTCTTCTCCGCTAGATTTCTAAAACTTAACATGGACAAAACAGAATTCATCATCTTTCCCCCATCTCACGTGACCCCCCCCCCCAACGAGCCTATCCATTACAGTAAATGGCTGCCCACTCTCCCCAGTCCCACAAGCTCGCTGACTCGGGGTAATCCTTGACACTGATCTCTCCTTCAAACCACATATCCAAGCCCTTTCCACTTCCTGCCGACTTCAACTCAAAAATATTTCATGGATCTGTACATTCCAAAACCAAGAATCTGCAAAAACCCTAGTCCATGCCCTCATCATCTCTCGCCTTGACTACTGCAACCTCCTGCTCTGTGGCCTCCCCTCGAACACTCTCGCACCACTCCAATCTATTCTAAACTCCGCTGCCCGACTAATCCACCTGTCCCCCCGCTATTCCCCGGCCTCTCCCCTCTGTCAATCCCTTCACTGGCTCCCCATTACCCATAGACTCCAGTACAAAACCCTAACCATGACGTACAAAGCCATCCACAACCTTTCTCCTCCATAGATCTGTGACCTCGTCTCTTGGTACTTTCCTGCACGCAACCTCCGATCCTCACAAGATCTCCTTCTCTACTCCCCTCTTATCTCCTCTTCCCACAATCACATACAAGATTTCTCTCGCGCATCTCCCATACTCTGGAACCCTCTACCGCAACGTATCAGACTCTCACCTACCATCGAAATCTTCAAAAAGAACCTGAAGACCCACCTCTTCCCACAAGCCTACAACCTGCAGTAACCACCGATCCACCAAACCGCTGCACGACTAGCTCTATCCTCACCTACTGTATCCTCACCCATCCCTTGTAGAGTGTGAGCCCTAGTGGGCAGGGTCCTCTCTCCTCCTGTACCAGCCGTCTTTGTACTCTTTAAGATTACTGTACTTGTTTTTATTATGCATACCCCTCCTCACATGTAAAGCGCCATGGAATAAATGGCGCTATAATAATAAATAATAATAATAATGACGATCGCTTGGAATGTCAATTTTCATGGTTTCTATTTAATGCAATATGTTTACACGTCACTAGAGGGCGCAATGAATCATTAGTTGAGTCTTACTCAGCTCTACACTGTTCTTTTATTATTTGTTACAATATGTGAATAATTTGTGCTTTAATTGATTGTTGAAACCTATAAAATGCAATAAAAATTACGGTTAAAAAAAAAAATTCAAGTGGAAGCAGACATAAGCTCGAAGTAAGCATAAAATGCAAATTATGGGTGCAACAATGTTTCGACCTGATTCTGGGTCTTACTCAAAAAGTGTGCTGAGCTTGTTCCAAAAAGGTGCTGTTAGTCCTTGGAGGGGTAAAGTACAGGGCTTTCTCCTAGGCTACGGTGTCTTTGTGTGCACTCCTGCACCTCTGATGTGTGAGCAGTCATTAAAGGGAACCGGTCAGCAGGATTGTGCTCAGTAACCTACACACAGTGTCAGGTCGGCGCCATTATACTGATTACAGTGATACCTGGGTGATGGAATCCGTCTTGTGGTTGTTGTGTAATCTGTATTTGCAGTTTTCAGTTAATGATATGCTCGTGCTCAGAGGCGGCCTGTGGGGGGATTCATGTGGTGCTCCTATTAGGTATTCATACTGATGACTTCTGACAGGTCTCAGAGCCCTCACTAACTACCCCCTAGTTTATATAATGAATATTATATATAGGTTGAAGGGGGAAAAAAAAAACCTTCTGCAAGCAGGAGCTGGTGGTGGCACTGGCGCTGCAGCCTGATCGCACGTGTACTGTGCATATAACCATTTTGTGTGATCTTCTGATTAAAAAATATAAAAATCTGTTTGGAAATGGCGCCGCCTGCGCAGTAGCAGCTATCAGTGCTCCAATAGCTACTTCGCAGGCGGCGCCATCTTGGAAGAGGACTTTTTCTCTAGCAAGATGGCGCCGCCAGTGCCTACGCAGTAGCTGCTATCGGATCATATAGTCTTATAGTCCATTATAAACCACAAAAAGAGAAATCCTCCAATCTTTTCTTGTTTGTTTTATAGTCACTTATAGTCTACGGGTCTGTGTTTTTTCGTGGACTCATGTCTGAACAAAATCATGGAGATCTGTCTGATTTTGATCCGAGGCACGAAATAAAATCGCATACTCGAGTGTATGGCTCCATGAAAATCCCGAACAGCGCATACGTCATGCATCTGCTGTCCATTTATAACATTGGAACGGATAGGAGAAGCTTTGATACATTTTTTTTTCCTTGGATACAAGTAAATTACTGAAGAAACACAAAGTAAAAATCAACTTTTTTAATTAAATAAATCCTATTTATAAAAGGTGCTTAATTTCAGAAGTAGACAGTATTGAAAGGGAATCTGTCAGCAGGATTTCACACCCCAAACTATTTATATGTACATGTAGGTCTTTCAAAGACAAGTCCAGCAATATCGTCACATGGCAGGTCCGTTCCTCCAATTCAGCTTTTGAACTGATATGCAAATGAGATTGAAGATCTATTTGTAGGTTGAAGCCTCTGTCACTCCAGCTCTAATCTCCACCTAGCACTCCTCCTGCTTGACTGATGACTTCTTTACCTGTCAGTCACACAGCATTGAGGCTGTCAGTCAAGCAAGAGGCGGTGCTGGCTGGGGAATAGAGATGGAGTGACAGAGGCCTCAGATCTACAAAAAGCTCTTTACCCTCATTTGCATATCAATTCAACAGCTAATTTCTCAGCAGTGCAGGAGCGTACCGGCCATGTTAAAGGTGTTTCTGGACTTCACTTTGAAAGACCTACATGCACATATAAATAGTTTGGGGATTAAATCCTGCTGACAGATTCCCTTTAAGGGTGACAATTTTTTCAACAATTTGAGTCAATACAGGAGATTTATCAAAACTGGTAGTTAAAGTTGCCGCGCTTTGGAGTAGCTTTGAAGGGTAGATAAATCAGGATTCGGTATTATATCCATCCTTTTAAAGAAGGAAAATCCCTTTTTTTTTAACTCATCCTGTACAAATCCATCACACATTTTTATTGTCTTCATATTCATAACATTCCTTCAGCCGGGCATTTTTTCCATTTACAAACAGTCATGCTGTGCCAGATTGTGTTATACTCATCCTATAGTAAAAAGGGATAGATGTGTTATTGTTATATCCATGCTTCAGTGTTTTGTATGGTTCCAACAAGACCCACCTATATACAGGTTAGTAAACGTTTAGTTATGGGGTGTAGCATTATTGTATGATACATTTCCTTGTAGGCATGCAGGTAAATCAGATATCATGCCTTTAGTATCTCGTTACATCATTTTTTTTTTAGTTAATTTCACTTTGTGATTAATGGTTCATGCTCAAAATTGCAATACCGTGCTATGACAAGTGGGTCTCCTCATCCAAACTAGCTGCCTCATTTATACCTACGAGGCATTCAGATATGGAGACCCTCCAGTCAGCCAGGTATTATATTCCACGCACGGACCATATATCATGGACATATGATTCCAGTCTAAAGGATGGACCTGCAGTGGGGATTTTGACTAGCAGGATTCAGCATAGTAGGTAAGCTGACATGATAAACCAGAGACAACTAGCACTGCTACATGATCTAATACTGAAGATACCAGGGGTGCAGACGTAAGAAGAGGCTGCTCACACTGCTGTCCACCCTGTCTATCTGATCTAATACTGGAGATACCAGGGGTGCTGAGGTAAGAAGATGCTGCTCACACTGCTGACCACCCTGTGTATCTGATCTAATACTGGAGATACCAGGGGTGGTGAGGTAAGAAGAGGCTGCTCACACGTCTGTCCACCCTGTCTATCTGATCTAATACTGGAGATACCAGGGGTGCGGAGGTAAGAAGAGGCTGCTCACACTGCTATCCAACCTGTCTATCTGATCTAATACTGGAGATACCAGGGGTGCTGAGGTAAGAAGAGGCTGCTTACACTGCTGTCTACCCTGTCTATCTGATCTAATACTGGAGATACCAGGGCTACTGAGGTAAGAAGAGGCTGCGCACACTGCTGTCCACCCTGTCTACCTGATCTAATACTGGAGATACCAGAGGTGCTGAGGTAAGAAGAGGCTGCTTACACTGCTATCCACCCTGTCTATCTGATCTAATACTGGAGATACCAGGGGTGGTGAGGTAAGAAGAGGCTGCTCACATGTCTGTCCACCATGTTTTTCTGATCTAATACTGGAGATACCAGGAGTGCGGAGGTAAGAAGAGGCTGCTTACACTGCTATCCACCCTGTCTATCTGATCTAATACTGGAGATACCATGGTTACTGAGTAAGAAGAGGCTGCTCACACTGTTGTCCACCCTGTCTATCTGATCTAATACTGGAGATACCAGGGGTGGTGAGGTAAGAAGAGGCTGCTCACACTGCTGTCCACACTATTTTTCTGAATGAAGGCATACGATACAGGCATCTCCAGGTCACGACACTAAGGCTTCCTACTGCACATGCTCATGGGTACCTGTCCTATTAACAGTCTAGTAGAAGTTGCTGTCAGTATAACAAGTTAGGAATCATTTTAATTTTATAGTGTTTACTTCTATAGACAACTCAATTGTGATTTGTAAATTTGAAAGTAATTAAATAGCCTCTTCAAAGAAGGTGACAAACTCTAGTGCCACTAACTGGATGTAGCAATACTGCATGATTTAGAAGCCAAGTCCTCCTGCTTTGCACTAATGATGGGGAAAGACCCTGGAAGCACGTGTCTGCAATGGTTTTTTGGTTTGGTTCTTGTCCTAGGTCATGCTATGTCATGAGGAAAGGCCCTTTATAGGGTCAATATTAAGTAATAGAATTGCTACCTCTAATAGGTGGCACTAGAGTTCCTCTCCCGCTCCTCTACAAAGGGGACAATTGCATATTTAAATTTCCAAAGAAGCATTGCATGGCTTATAAGTCTCCTTACACCAAGATAGCACTCTCCAGAAGGAATAACTTTACCACTTAGACCTTACATTTTCTTTAATTGTAAACAAAATCCTAAATCATTTTAGTTCACCTACATTCCAAATCTGGAGGTGCTAAGGGAAGCTGCATGGAAATTACAACCTTTACTACAAAAAGATGCCCGCTTAGAACCCATTTTTCCAGATCACCCCACTACTGTGTTTTAGGCAGCCCCCAAATCTAATAAGTATCATTGTCAGAAGCTCCATGTCCTCTCCAACAGCTGCAGGAACCTTTCCTGGCAACCAGAAAAAATGTAAAACCTGTCCATTTATAATGACCACGGACAAGATAAAGATCCCCAATTCACACCAGGGCTACAAGATACCAGGTACTTTCAGCTATGTGACTTCTAATGTGGTGTACTTAATTATTTGTACTAAATGTCCAACTGGGGGCCTGTATGTGGGGGAGACAGGGCAAAAGCTTTGAACCAGAATGAATTCTCACCGCCACACAATAAAAGAAAAAAGAATGGATCTACCTGTGGCAATACATTTTTGTACCCCAGATCACAGCACCATGGACATGAGATTACTTGTATTAAAGGGTAACTTCAAATCTCAGAGCAACAGGAGAGTCTGGGAGTACAAACTTATAACAACCTTTGACACTCTCAGTGCAGGAATGAATGTGTCACATGGATTTATGTCTTTTTACATCAATTAAGGAATTTGCCCTCAGACCTTGTGGGAGCCTTACAACAAAGAACCAGACCCCAATCAATCAGAGGACAATAAAACATTCACACTCCTTATCTATGAACTGTTCCAATATTTATGGACACAACTGTTTATCACTCTCCCATAATGATTGTTCTGCTTCATGTAACCTGTCTTATCTATTGCATTATTTCTGTGCTGTGTTGTGCATAAATATGTGATTCTTCAGATTTTGTATTAATCTATGCCTGATGAAGGGACCTGAGTAGTCTCGAAAGCTTGCAATTTGTTACCATCTTTTCAGTTAGCCATTAAAAGGTATCAACCACTGAGGACTCAATTCTAAATATTTTTAAATCATTTTAGGTATTTATATTTTTCTATTTGCAGAGAACACCTTTTAAAAAGAAGGAACAACAAAAGGTGAAACCCTTTTATAAATATTCATAACCATTAATTTTGTTGCAAATTTCCTGAAAGAAGTTGAGGCACACGAGTCTTAGATTGCAGAGCTGGGGTAACATGCAAAGATCGCCTATGGCCCATGCATGGCAAACGTTAGAGGCAATGATCTCCACCTCCAAGGTATGCAATCATGTAACTCCTTCCTGGGCTGCATCTGGCACCAGCGACTTCTGTGCAATTTTGTTCTATGTTGATATGAATGAAAACGTAAAGAGGTAGTAAAGGATTCAGTGAATGAGTTAAACCATGACTACAATATCAGATAAATGTATTGTCTGTGTAGAATAATGTTTTGACAGGAAAAACAGTAATAATTTGACTACATACACAGCATAATTTACAAGCCAAGGATTTGGTTGTATGAACAATTACACAATTACAAGGGACCCTCCATTCAAGACCCCCTTTATTACTCTGACAAGCTTTCTGTGTCTCTAATCTGATGGACTCAGGGCATTCATGTATTACCTGGACAGCCATTACTGTGAATGGCACATCACATATAGTGCCAGAATTTACCAACCTGGAAACTGCACCCAAAATGAGAAATAGACCGTAAATCACAGAAAAATCGGCAGGTCAGGAATTTTCTGTTATCAGACAACCCGTATAAAATGGTCTCTGTTGTTTTATCAAACTTTGTATAAGTGAATAGAAGAAACTTTGTAATAGATCTTAGAGGAATCTGCTTATTCCTCCACTTAAGAGCCACTTCTCTAGCGCCCCCCCCCCCCCCCCGCCCCCCCGCCTCTTTATCTCACCATTCATTCTGACCAACACTGATTGGAGCTTTTTTTTTTTTTTTCAGAGCAAGACCAATTGCCCGCACAGTTATGTGTTAGGTTGCAGAGCATATTAAAATTAATGGAAAAGGAAGAATGGAGGAGGAGCACTCTGCACAGTGAGAATCCAGGCAAATAAAGGCAAAATTTACTTCAGTACTGGATTCACAGCCACACAGATCAGTACTTCTATAAAATGTAACAATTATACTGGAAGAATATTTTAGACTTGGGAAAAAAATTGATTTCAATTAATAAAAATAATTACCGTACTAAAGGGGCATAAGCCCCTCTAGAGCAAGGTGGTTTAACCCCTTAAGGACTGAGCCATTTGTACGTTAATGACCAAACCATTTTTTTTTTTTTTTTTTTTTTTTTTAATATAAGCAGTGTCACTTTATGAGGTAATAACTCTGGAATGCTTCAACGGATCCCACGGATTTGGAGACTGTTTTTTTTCATAATATTGTACTTCATGGTAGTGGTAAAATTTATTCAATAGGACTTGTGTTTATTTGGGAAAATGTCATGGTTCCCAGTGGCAAGGGAACGTCAGAGAACTTAAATAACAGACTAGCTCTTGGGTGATGGAATCTCGAGCTGACCGTGAGCTAAACCTACCACACAACTAACAGTGGCCGGGAGACGTACCTACGTTTTATCCCTAGACGCCCAGCGCCAGCCGGAGAACTAACTAACCCTAATAGAGGAAAAAACAGACCTGGCTTACCTCTAGGGAAATTCCCCCAAAAAGGAGACAGAAGCCCCCCACATATATTGACGGTGAGTTCAGAGGAAAAGACATACGCAGTATGAAGGTAGGTTCAGCAAAGCGAGGTCCGCTTACTAGATAGTAAGAAGATACAATAGGGAACTTCACGGTCAGCTGAAAACCCTATTAAAATACCATCCAGAAATTACTTTAAGACTCATGTGTCAACTCATGACACCGGAGTGGTAATTTCGGCCCACAAGAGCTTCCAGCTACAGAAACATAACATTACTGTGAACTGGAACAAAAATGCAAACAAACTTAGGACTAAGAGTCCAACTTAGCTGATAGTAGTCTAGAAGCAGGAACATGCAACAGAAAGGCTCTGGTTACATTGATGGCCGGCACTAGAATAACTGAGCAGCAAGGCTAAATAGGATACTCCCATATCCTGATGGAAACAGGTGAACAGAGAAAGTGAAGCACACAAGTCCAGTACCACCAGTGACCACCGGGGGAGCCCAAAAACCAAATTCACAACAGTACCCCCCCCTCAAGGAGGGGGCACCGAACCCTCACAAGAACCACCAGGGCGATCAGGATGAGCCCTATGAAAGGCACGGACCAAATCAGAGGCATGAACATCAGAGGCTGTCACCCAAGAATTATCCTCCTGACCGTAGCCCTTCCACTTGACCAGATACTGAAGTTTCCGTCTGGAAACACGGGAGTCCAAGATCTTCTCCACAACGTACTCCAATTCACCCTCAACCAACACCGGAGCGGGAGGCTCAACGGAAGGCACAACCGGTACCTCATACCTGCGCAATAATGACCGATGGAAGACATTATGGATAGAAAAAGATGCCGGGAGGTCCAATCGAAAGGACACAGGGTTAAGAATCTCCAAAATCCTATACGGGCCGATGAACCGAGGCTTAAACTTAGGAGAAGAAACCCTCATAGGGACAAAACGAGAAGACAACCACACCAAGTCCCCAACACGAAGACGAGGACCAACACGACGACGGCGGTTAGCAAAATGCCGAGTCTTCTCCTGGGACAACTCCAAATTGTCCACCACCTGTCCCCAAATCCGATGCAACCTATCCACCACAGTATCCACTCCAGGACAATCCGAAGACTCCACCTGACCAGAAGAAAAGCGAGGATGAAACCCCGAATTGCAAAAGAAAGGAGAAACCAAAGTGGCAGAACTAGCCCGATTATTGAGGGCAAACTCCGCCAACGGCAAAAAGGCAACCCAGTCATCCTGATCCGCAGACACAAAACACCTCAAATAAGTCTCCAAGGTCTGATTAGTTCGCTCAGTCTGGCCATTAGTCTGAGGATGGAACGCAGACGAAAAAGACAAATCAATGCCCATCCTAGCACAGAACGCCCGCCAAAATCTAGACACGAACTGGGTCCCCCTGTCAGAAACGATATTCTCCGGAATACCATGCAAGCGAACCACATTTTGAAAAAACAGAGGAACCAACTCGGAAGAGGACGGCAACTTAGGCAAGGGCACCAAATGAACCATCTTTGAAAAACGGTCACACACCACCCAGATGACAGACATTTTCTGAGAAACAGGGAGATCAGAAATAAAATCCATAGAGATGTGAGTCCAAGGCCTCTTTGGAATAGGCAAAGATAACAACAATCCGCTAGCCCGAGAACAACAAGGTTTGGCCCGAGCACAAACATCACAAGACTGCACAAAAACTCGTACATCTCGAGACAGAGAAGGCCACCAGAAGGACCTAGCCACCAAATCCCTGGTACCAAAGATCCCGGGATGACCTGCCAACGCAGAAGAATGAACCTCCGAGATGACTCTACTGGTCCAATCATCAGGAACAAACAGTCTACCAGGCGGGCAACGATCAGGTCTATCCGCCTGAAACTCCTGCAAAGCCCGTCGCAGGTCTGGGGAAACAGCAGATAATATCAGCCCATCCTTAAGGATACCTGTAGGTTCAGAATCACCAGGGAAATCAGGCTCAAAACTCCTAGAAAGGGCATCCGCCTTCACATTTTTAGAACCTGGTAAGTATGAGACCACAAAATTAAACCGAGAGAAAAACAACGACCAGCGCGCCTGTCTAGGATTCAGGCGCCTGGCAGACTCAAGATAAATCAAATTCTTGTGATCGGTCAATACCACCACCTGATGTCTAGCCCCCTCAAGCCAATGACGCCACTCCTCAAAAGCCCACTTCATAGCCAAAAGCTCCCGATTACCAATATCATAATTTCGCTCGGCGGGCGAAAATTTTCGAGAAAAGAACGCACAAGGTCTCATCACGGAGCAATCGGAACTTTTCTGCGACAAGACCGCCCCAGCTCCGATCTCGGAAGCATCGACCTCAACCTGAAAAGGAAGAGTAACATCAGGCTGACGCAACACAGGGGCGGAAGAAAAGCGGCGCTTAAGCTCCCGAAAGGCCTCCACAGCAGCAGGGGACCAATCAGCAACATCAGCACCCTTTTTGGTCAAATCAGTCAAAGGTTTAGCAACATCAGAAAAACCAGTTATAAATCGACGATAAAAATTAGCAAAGCCCAAAAATTTCTGAAGGCTCTTAAGCGAAGAAGGTTGCGTCCAATCACAAATAGCCCGAACCTTGACAGGATCCATCTCAATGGAAGAGGGGGAAAAAATGTACCCCAAAAAAGAAATCTTTTGAACCCCAAAAATACACTTAGAACCCTTCACACACAAGGAATTAGCCCGCAAAACCTGAAAAACCCTCCTGACCTGTTGGACATGAGAATCCCAGTCATCCGAAAAAATCAAAATATCATCCAGATACACGATCATGAATTTATCCAAATATTCCCGAAAAATGTCATGCATAAAGGACTGAAAGACTGAAGGGGCATTTGAAAGACCAAAAGGCATTACTAAATACTCAAAATGGCCCTCGGGCGTATTAAATGCGGTTTTCCACTCATCCCCCTGCTTAATTCGCACCAAATTATACGCCCCACGGAGATCAATCTTAGAGAACCACTTAGCCCCTTTTATTCGAGCAAACAAATCAGTCAGCAGTGGCAGAGGATACTGATATCTGACTGTAATTTTATTCAAGAGTCGATAATCAATACACGGCCTCAAAGAGCCATCTTTTTTAGATACAAAGAAAAAAACGGCTCCTAAGGGAGATGAAGAAGGACGAATATGTCCCTTTTCCAGGGACTCCTTAATATATTCTCGCATAGCAGCATGTTCAGGTACAGATAGATTAAATAAACGACCCTTTGGAAATTTACTGCCCGGAATCAGATCTATGGTACAATCGCAATCTCTGTGAGGAGGTAGTGAACCAAGCTTAGGCTCCTCAAAAACATCACGATAATCAGATAAAAATTCCGGAATCTCAGAGGGAATAGATGACGAAATGGAAACCAAAGGTACGTCCCCATGAGCCCCCTGACATCCCCAGCTTAACACAGACATTGCTTTCCAGTCAAGAACTGGGTTATGAGATTGTAACCATGGCAATCCGAGCACCAAAACATCATGTAGATTGTACAACACAAGGAAGCGAATCGTCTCCTGATGGTCTGGATTCATACGCATAGTCACTTGTGTCCAGTATTGTGGTTTATTACTAGCCAATGGTGTAGAGTCAATACCCTTCAGAGGTATAGGAACTTCCAGAGGCTCTAGATCAAACCCACAGCGCCTGGCAAAGGACCAATCCATAAGACTCAAAGCGGCGCCAGAGTCGACATAGGCATCCGCGGTAATTGACGATAATGAACAAATCAAGGTCACAGACAGAATAAACTTAGACTGTAAAGTGCCAATTGAAATAGACTTATCAACCTTTTTTGTACGTTTAGAGCATGCTGATATAACATGAGTTGAATCACCACAATAGAAGCACAACCCATTTTTTCGCCTAAAATTCTGCCGTTCGCTTCTGGACAGAATTCTATCACATTGCATATTTTCTGGAGCCTTCTCAGAAGACACCGCCAAATGGTGCACAGGTTTGCGCTCCCGCAAACGCCGATCAATCTGAATAGCCATTGTCATGGACTCATTCAGACCTGTAGGTGCAGGGAACTCCACCATAACATCTTTAATGGCATCAGAGAGACCCTCTCTGAAATTCGCCGCCAGGGCGCACTCATTCCACTGAGTAAGCACAGACCATTTACGAAATTTTTGGCAGTATATTTCAGCTTCATCTTGCCCTTGAGATAGGGCCATCAAGGTTTTTTCAGCCTGAATCTCTAAATTAGGTTCCTCATAAAGCAACCCCAAAGCCAGAAAAAACGCATCCACATTGAGCAACGCAGGATCCCCGGGTACCAACGCAAATGCCCAATCCTGAGGGTCACCCCGCAGCAAGGAAATTACTATCCTAACCTGCTGTGCGGGATCTCCAGCGGAGCGAGATCTCAGGGAAAGAAATAATTTACAATTATATTTGAAATTCAGGAAACGAGATCTATCCCCGGAGAAAAATTCTGGTATAGGAATTCTAGGTTCAGATATAGGAGCATGAATAACAAAATCCTGTAAATTTTGAACCTTCGTAGCAAGATTATTCAAACCTGTAGCCAAACTCTGAGGATCCATTTTAATCAGGTGAGATCAGAGCTATTCAAGGATTAGAAGGAGTGAGAGAGGCAAAGGCTGCAATTAGAGCAGAAATGCAACTGAGTCAACTATAGAGCAAGCTCAGAAGAAAAAAAAATAAATCTGCAGACTTCTTTTTCTCTCCTTTCTTCTGCCAACGGTTTTAACCCTTGGCCGGCCATACTGTCATGGTTCCCAATGGCAAGGGAACGTCAGAGAACTTAAATAACAGACTAGCTCTTGGGTGATGGAATCTCGAGCTGACCGTGAGCTAAACCTACCACACAACTAACAGTGGCCGGGTGACGTACCTACGTTTTATCCCTAGACGCCCAGCGCCAGCCGGAGAACTAACTAACCCTAATAGAGGAAAAAACAGACCTGGCTTACCTCTAGGGAAATTCCCCCAAAAAGGAGACAGAAGCCCCCCACATATATTGACGGTGAGTTCAGAGGAAAAGACATACGCAGTATGAAGGTAGGTTCAGCAAAGCGAGGTCCGCTTACTAGATAGTAAGAAGATACAATAGGGAACTTCACGGTCAGCTGAAAACCCTATTAAAATACCATCCAGAAATTACTTTAAGACTCATGTGTCAACTCATGACACCGGAGTGGTAATTTCGGCCCACAAGAGCTTCCAGCTACAGAAACATAACATTACTGTGAACTGGAACAAAAATGCAAACAAACTTAGGACTAAGAGTCCAACTTAGCTGATAGTAGTCTAGAAGCAGGAACATGCAACAGAAAGGCTCTGGTTACATTGATGGCCGGCACTAGAATAACTGAGCAGCAAGGCTAAATAGGATACTCCCATATCCTGATGGAAACAGGTGAACAGAGAAAGTGAAGCACACAAGTCCAGTACCACCAGTGACCACCGGGGGAGCCCAAAAACCAAATTCACAACAGGAAAATATCAGAAATTTGGCAAAAATTTTGAAAATTACACTTTTAATTCTTATACCCTTAAACTAGAGTTATGTCACACAAAATAGTTAATAACTAACATTTACCATATGTCTTACTTTACTTTTTTTTGTTAGAAAGTGAGAAGGGTTAAAAGTTCATCAACAATTTCATTTTTCCAACAATATTTACAAAACCATTTTTTTAAGGGACATCACATTTGAAGTGACTTTGGGGGCCAATATGACAGAAAATACTCCAAAGTGACCCCATTCTAAAAACTGCACCCCTCAAAACCACATTCAAAAAGTTTATTAACCCTTCAGGTGCTTCACAGAAATTAATGCAATGTGGAAGAAAAAAAATTAACATTTTCTTTTTTCACAAAAGATTTCACAAATTTAATTTTCACTAGGGTAATAACAGGAGAAAGTGAACCCCAAGATGTGTTGTGCAATTTCTCCTGAGCATGCAGATACCCCATATGTGGGGGAAAACTACTGTTTGGGTGCATGATAGGGCTCGGAAAAGAAGGAGCACTGCTTGACTTTTCAAAGGCAAAAATGGCTGGAATCAAGAGCGGACGCCATGTCGCACTTGGAGAGCCTCTGATGTGCCTAAACAGTGGAAAGCCCCCTCAAGTGACTCCATTTTGGAAACTAGATCCCTCAAGGAATGTATCTAGATGTGTGGTGAACACCTTGAACCCTCAGGTGCTTCACAAAAGTTTAGAACATAGAGCTGTGGAAAAAAAATAAATCACATTTTCCCCACAAAAAATGTTTTTAGCCTCAATTTTTTTTTTCACAAGGGTAACAGGAGAAAATTGACTCCAATATTTGTTGTGCAGTTTCTCCTGAGCACGCCAATACCCAATGTCATGATCCAGGTCGGGGTTTGCTTCTTACTTTTCCTTCCCCGGCCTGGTTATGGTGGGGTTAACCTTTTCTGCCTCTCTTTGGTTCCTGGGTGGCTATTTATTGGTGCCACTCCTGGTAGCATTTGTCAGTGATAGTTCCAGTCCCTGGCTTCAGCAGCTGACCCGCATACCCTAGTGATCCTTCTGCCTTTGTCTACCCGTATTTGTGCCTGACCCATTCCCTGTCCCTGACTTAGTGTGTGCTTGCTGGTTTACTACAATGTATGACTCCGCTTGTATTTTGAACCCTGCCTCCTGCTTTCCGTCTTTGTTACTACATTTCCCGTCTGGCACTGACTCTTTGGCTCATACCCCGACTAAGTCTTCTGTCTCACGTCTTTGATCCCGTGTTCCCATCTGGTTCCAATTTCTGGCTTGTCTCTGACCACGTGCATTGCTGTGACTTCTAGTACTTAGCCTTCCTGTTTGTTGCTGACCGGCCTGTCTGACTACTCTGCCGCCTCCTGTTGGCGCTCCTCACTTTGCACTGTGGTGCTACACGGTGAGTGCTACCTTTTTCTCCTTACCTGTGTCCCCTGGTGGAGGTTGCGTGTAACTGCCTTACAGTTGCAATACACCCAACATGTATTTGAAAACTACTTTTGAGGCACAATGCAAAGTTCAAAAGGGAAGAAGCGCTATATTCGAGTTCAGATTTTTCTGGAATGGTTTGAGCGTGCCATGTCACATTGGCAGAGGTCCTGCTATGCCAGAACAGCAGAACCCCCCTCATAAGTGATATAATTTTACAATGAATTCATGTTGTGGTGCAGTGAGCATATTGACACCACATGTGCCCCACTGAATTGTATACCATTGGGTGGTGAAGAGAGAATAATTACACTATTACCGCTACAGTTTGGTTTCAGCCCCAAATTGTTAATTTAAATAAGGGCTAATAGGAAAAAATGGACCTCACAGCTTTTTGTCCAAATTCTCCTGAGTGCACGAATACGTTATATGTAATTGGGAACTACTTTTGAGGCACATTGCAAATCTCAGAAGGGAAGGAGCGCCATAATATAATGAAAATTTTACCATTATGGTTTGCTGGTGCCATGACCCACTGGGAGAGCCCCAGAGTTGCCAGAACAGCAGAACCCCTCATACAGTTGTGTTCAAAATTTCACATACCCCAGCAGAATTTTTGCTTTCTTGGCCTTTTTTCAGAGAATATGAAGAACAACACCGAAACGTTTTCGCCACTCATGGTTAGTGGTTGGGTGAAGCCATTTATTGTTAAACCACTGTTTTCTCTTTTTAAATCATAATGACATCCCAAAACATCCAAATGACACTGATCAAAAGTTTACATACCCTGGTGATTTTTGCCTGATAACATGCACAGAAGTTGATACAAATGGGTTTGAATGGCTACTAAAGGTAACATCCTCACCTTCGACCTGTTTGCTTGTAATCAGTGTGTGTACATAAAAGCTGAGTGAGTTTCAGGGATCCAGACAGACTCTTATATCTTTCATCCAGCCACTGACGTTTCTGGATTGTGAGTCATGGGGAAAGTTAAATAATTGTCAATGGATCTACGGGGAAATGCAGTTGAACTGTATAAAACAGGTAAGGAATACAAAAAGATATCCAAGGAATTTATAATGCCAGTCAGCAGCGTTCAAACTGTGATTAACAAATGGAAAATCAGGGGCTCTGTAAAAACAAAATCCCCGTCAGATAGACCAACAAAAATGTCCATAACTGCCAGGAAAATTGTCCAGGATGCAAAAAAAATGCACAAGTAACATCAGCTGAAATACTGGACTCTCTGAAAACTAGCGGTGTGGCTGTTTCAAGATGCACAATAAGGAGGCACTTGAAGAAAAATGGGCTGCATGGTCGAGTCGCCAGAAGAAAGCCATTACTGCGCAAATACCCTAAGTATCTTGCCTACAATATGCAGAACAGCACAGAGACAAGCTTCAAAACCTCTGGAACAAGGTAATTTGGAGTGATTGAACTTTTTGGCCACAAACAAACGTTACATTTGGAGAGAGGTCAACAAGGCCTATGATGAAAGGAACACCATTCCTACTGTAAAGCACGGAGGTGGATCGCTGATGTTTTGGGGATGTATGAGCTACAAAGACACAGGACACTTGGCCAAAGTCGAAGGAAAGATGAATGCAGCAAATACTGGAGGCAAATTTGCACTCATCAACCCAGAAGCTGCGCATGGGATGTACTTGGATGTTCCAACATGACAACGATCCAAAACACAAGGCCAAGTTGACCTGTCATTGGCTACAGCAGAACCAAGTGAAGGTTCTGGAGTGGCCATCTCAGTCTCCTGACCTCAATATCATTGAGCCACTCTGGGGAGATCTCAAGCCCGCAGTTCATGCTAGACAGCCCAGGAATTTACAGGAACTGGAGGCTTTTTGCCAAGAAGAGAGGGTGGCTTTACCATGTGAGAAAATAACCTCATCCACAACTACCACAAAAACTACCACAAAAGTCTTCAAGCTGTCATTGATGTTAGAGGGGGGGCAATACACGGTATTAAGAAATGAGGTATGTGAACTTCTGATCATTTGGATGTTTTGGGTTACCATTAGGATTTAAAAAGAGAAAACATAGTAGTTTGACAATAAATGGCTTCACCCAACCACTTACCATGAGTGGAGAAAAAGTTTTCGTGTTATCATTCATATTCTCTGAAAAAAAGGCCAAGAAAGCAAAATTTCTGCCAGGGTATGTAAACTTTTTAGCACAACTGTAAGTTACCCTATTTTACAAACTCCACCTCTCAACGAATTCATCTAGGGGTGCAGTGATCTTATTGACACTACGGGTGTGTCACTGAATTTTATTCCATTAGGCAGTTTTATCTCCAGATTTTCAGGAGGGGAAATAGGTAAAATAGCACCAAAATTAATCACACAATTCCTGCTGAACGTGGCAATACCCCCATATGTGGTTGCACAGTACTGATTAGCCATACGGCGAGACTCGGAAGGGCCGGAGTGCTATTTTCCTCCTATTCTAGATTTTGCTAGAATAGTTTGCATACTCCATATTCAGAGCCCCTAAGTGCTAGAAGAGCAGAATCCCTCCCTCAAGTGACCCCTACTTTGTAAATTATACCCTTGCCAAATATGTGGCCTAAAATGGCCTATGTTTATCCCATGGAAGCCACCTTGTTCCCTGTTTGGGTCTAGTCCAGGACACCTGGAACTTTGAGGCATTAGTTGAGCATTGTGTCTAGCCTCCTAACTCCAGTTCCTGCGAACTACCCCAGACTGTTCTTACCCATTACAGGATTTCTACCATTTGAGGCTTCTACTCCCAAGGACATCATCTACTGCTTTGTCATGTCCCGCCTGTGATCTTCTAGCCATTGGCTTTTAGCAGTGCTCCACCAGTATCAGAACAAAAGGGAGAGGCTGAAACTTTTGAAAAATATAAAATACAAGTTACATAATAGCGTTATTCCTCATGTACACACACGACAGCGCATTCTGCAAAGTTACCCAAAACAGGTACGCTTTAGGAAAAATTTAAGAACGATTACTGTTCCCCAACAGAAATAAAAACTCAACAAGCCAAATAGTAAGTTTCACTTTTTTTAATTAATCTTCAGTGCCATTCCAAAATGCAACTTTTTTTCTTTAGTGTTGACATAGTGAGTCAGGAATTGGGGGGGTAGACCCCATCCTATAACTTGGCAGGCTCACCGTAAAGGTTATAAAAACAATGGTCCATATTACAGGGATCACACGCAGGCATAGTGTTAAGAAGTATCGGAACGATAAAATGGCCTTGAATTAATATGCAGGCAGGAGGTCTGGTAACAAACAGATGAGGGAGCTGTGAGTAAATACTACCACAAAACCTTCAGAATCCATTGTGTGGGAAAATGGAACATTAGTTTCAATGACAAGACTATTTTTTTGTAGTTAATAAAACATAAAAAGAATGATTCTGTGCAAATTACCATTTAAAGAGCGGTGTAAAACACGATTGTTATTCAAACCAAACTATTATACATCAGAGTCAGACGGCAACTTAAAGCGACTGTCCAGTTGGGCACTTAATAGGGGTTGGTCTGGAGAATACACCCTGCATAAATCAATAGATCATTCCCTTATATCTGATATACATCGTTTGAATATTCATGTCAGAATAGTTATATATTCCTTTTGAAAAAAAAAAAATGACAGCGCCTCAAGGTCCCTCCTTCCTGCTGCTGCTTAAGTCTCACACTGCTCAGTACATGCTGCAGCTGTCAGGCTCGGTGGGCAGAGACTGAATAAATACACTTGAAGTCTCCCACTTTCGCTGGACTCATAAAATGCTCATCTGGTTATAAGATTTCTGATTTCAAAATAAGTACACCAGCCTCATTAGGTGTTAGATTTATTTAATAATGTATGCAGTTTTGGTTTTAAAATAAGACACATTATGGGGCAAATTTTTCAAAAATAGTGCTTATTCTTAGTCTTCAAATGTGCAGGATTTATCAAAGTGGCTCATATTAAGTCTTGACCAGGGGTGTCAAACTGCATTCCTCGAGGGCCTCAAACCATGCGTGTTTTCAAGATTTCCTTCTCATTGCACAAGGTGCTGGAATCATTCTGTGCAGGTGATTAAATGATCACCTGTGCAATACAAGGAAATCCTGAAAACATGACCTGTTTGCAGCCCTTGAGGAATGCAGTTCGACACCCCTGGTCTTGACCAAGTTTACATCACCTATTAATTTGCTGACGTTGTGCCAGAGATTTATGGCAAATATTTGGCACATTTTTTAGCTCATGGGGTGACATGTTAGGCTATGGCTATTTCCAGGGAAACCACTTCCCTTTGTTGGACAACATGCAAAAAGTGCCTAAAACACAAAATACACTCACCCTGAAAGGGAATCTGTCAGGTTCCATAACGCCATTATTTCTCCAGCGAGCCTCCGGCTTTCAGTCATGTTAAAGTTACATTTTCTCCCAGGTGCCGCACTTTCAGTACAGCGACCGGGCGCCTTCATAAAGCTATTTCTCTGCAGATCAACCCTATCTCTGCAGGTTAATCGTGTTATCAGAACTGACTGGTCCCCTTTAACTTTAAAATCCCAAAACATAATTCTTTAATTTATATTACACATGGTCAGGAAGTACACATGGTCAGCAAGTGATCAGCAGGTTGCCCATGACAGTTTCGCACACACTGTGCTTTATCAAGTGTGCAATTCTGTTTCTTGGGAAAGTGCAGTGTGCGCAAAATGGCCATATTGTCTCCTTACAGTCTTTTATATAGATTACAATCCTTGAAGATATTTATTGAATGCAACAGGGTGAGTGCCAACAATGGAAGATATTGTTGGATTGCTTTGAATCCTGAGCTCCATCAGTGCGTTAAGCCACTAATTCCCATGATTAGAGCTTCATGAATTTGTGTGGTAGTGCCGACCAGGTTTCTTTGCGTGGACAATTTTTATGTAAATTACTCCAGAATATTGGCGCATTTAGCTTGATAAATATGCCTCACTATGTTAGTCACTACCTATACATGATGTTAATTTGCTTACTGTCCTCCAATCTTGCCATTTGCAGTTTTTAGGCTACTTTCACACTTGCGTTTTTCAGCTTCCGTCACAATCCGTCGTTTTTTGAGAATGCAGGATCCTGCAAAAAAATTTCCTATAGACTTGTATAAGGCTACTTTCACACTAGCGTTTTTGGCTGTATGTCGCAATGCGTCGTTTAGGAGAAAAAACGCATCCTGCAAAGTTGTCTGCAGGATGCGTTTTTTCCCCACAGACTAATATTACCGACGCATTGCGACGTATTGCCACACGTCGCAACCATCGTGCGACGGTTGAGTCGTGTTTTGGTGGACCATCGGCACAAAAAAAGTTACATGTAACTTTTTTTGTGCGTCGAGTCCATTTTCGACCGCGCCTGCGCGCCCGAAACTCCGCCCCCTCCTTCCCGGACCTTGCAATGGGGCAGCGGAAGCGTCGTAAAACTGCTTCCGCTGCCCACGTCGGGCATTTTTTTCACAGTATGTGTCGGTACGTCGGGCCGACGCAGCGCGACGGCCCCGTACCGACGCTAGTGTGAAAGCAGCCTTAGCGACTGATTGTGACGGATGGCCATCCGTCACGTCCGTCGTGCACTGGATGCGTCGTGTTTTGGTGGACCGTCGGCACGAAAAAACGTTCAATGTAACGTTTTTTCATACGTCGGATCTGCCATTTCCTACCGCGCATGCACGGTCGGAACTCCGCCCCATCCTCCCCGGGACTTAGAATGGGCAGCGGATGCATTGAAAAACTGCATTCCCTGCACACATTATGCCGAATTTGCACAAAGTCCGTCACTACGTCGCGCTGACGCTTTGCGACGGCCGCGTACCGAGGCAAGTGTGAAAGTAGCCTTAGTTTCTTAGGCAGAGCTGTGATCTTTGACTACCGCAGACTTCCTATAGACACTGTGGCTAAAATGTAGTCTGAGACGCACCTTCTGTCATTATTGGGTCAGGATGCTCTTCTCCACCGGCTGCTCTCCTATCCACTCTCCACTGGCTGCTCTCCTCTCCACTGGCTGCTCTCCTATCCACTCTCTACTGGCTGCTCTCCTGTCCACTCTCTACTGGCTGCTCTCCTGTCCACTCTCCACTGGCTGCTCTCCTGTCCACTGGCTGCTCCACTCTCCACTGGCTGCTCCACCAGCTGGTCTCCTATCCACTCTCCACTGGCTGCTCTCCTGTCCACTGGCTGCTCCACTCTCCACTGGCTGCTCCACCAGCTGGTCTCCTATCCACTCTCCACTGGCTGCTCTCCTCTCCACTGGCTGCTCTCCTGTCCACACTCCACTGGCTGCTCTCCTGTCCACTGGCTGCTCCACCGGCTGCTCTCCTCTCCACACTCCACCGGCTGCTCTCCTATCCACTCTCCACTGGCTGCTCTTCTTTCCACTGGCTGCTCTCCTCGCCACCAGCTGCTCTGCCTACCTTGGATTAGCTGCCATTTATAAACATAAGCCCATTTTACGAGCTCACTGGGAAGTCAGGGGAGACTGGACAGTCGCTTTAAGAACTGTTGTGTGCCATTCTTTACAGTATACGAGGACAGGCATGTTATATATTCTCATCACATTCATCTTGAAGGGCCACACCAATGCCCGTGCTGTAAGTAGTGCAGGAACTGTCATTAAGGTACTTCTATTACACAGAGATGAAGGGTTGTCCTGTAAGGAATGATATCCACGGTGGCTAGACATATCATAGGGTTTTCAATGATTTAAATAAAAAAAACCCTTACCTATAAACAGTTATATGTGATAGCTACTATCAACTATAAAACTCAAACTGCCTCATGCTTCGGCAATGACAATATTAGATTGTGGATTAGATAACCCACACAGTGCCAGGAACTATACTACTGGCCCCAATGGCACGGCATATGACCAGGACCATCAAATCGAAACGGGGCATGCTGCGGTAGGGAGGACAACAACGACACAAGCGTTAAAGTCATTCATCACTTCAGTCCTTGATGATGACGACTCTATACGCCATCACTGGTTGTGAATTCATGCAGCAATGTCTCCTGGTGGGCTGGAGGTTGGAGAAGCACAGTAGTAGAAGTTATGAGCCCATCTACTGTATCTAGGCTAATGGGTCCATTAATGAAAATATATGGCACAGATTATTTTTTGGCACAGACTGACATTCAAATTAAACAAAAGGTATATTACCACCAAATATTTCACTGCCCGGGGGGCTTTCAAATAAGACCTTTCTGTTGTGTCTCCCTCATCTCTGCATTAAGACTCCTCTTTTTTTGTGGTTGTATGATGCAATGAAATATATACAGCCTGAAAGACGGAGGGGGATTGTACAGCCGCCCAAGCCATGGGGCAGCCCGTCCCTTTTTTAGTCTGTATAGAATATATAAGAACATATGTATATATTTATATATTTATAGGATATGCTATATCTTTTATACGTTTTCTTTACAATATTACGTTTTGTATCTTTTTTTTACATAAACTACAAATGACGCTGGGCAATGGCACAAAACACAGCAGCGGGTGGTGGGGACTAGAACATGCACAATAGCTTGCCTCTTAGCAAGATGTCAGTCCCTCTGAGCCCTGCGAGGTCAGCCTATAAACAGTGACACGAAGGCAAGGGCTTAGAGGAAGGAGCTGGGCTTAGAGGTCCTCAGAAATTAAGGCATTCCTATTAGCACGGAAAGAATTCTGCCAACTATCCTGAAATCAATAGCCCATAAGGCACTCAGGTAGAGGGGTCAAAGAAAGTCCCTCATAGTGTAAGAGATGCCCTGAGTGCCCGCTGCCCTGACTGTGACATAATGCTAGGGCACCAGCTTTACTATTAAAATTACATACACAACAAGATGACACAGCAAGATGGAATGACATCCAAAGGGGCAAGTAAAACACACGGGCCGACAAGCCCTCAAGGTCTGTCAAGTCAGTATCTTATTGTGAGCTTGGCAAAAACTCTGGCTAAAGTCCCAAGGAGGCACAAGCTAACCAGAATTTGCACCCCTTAAGAAAAAAAAAAAAAAAGAATCAGAATGGTCACTATTCATGGTTGGTGGCAACAACGTGCACTGGATACAGAGTAAAACTAACACTTTCAAGAAGTCCCAACTGTGCAAAGGACGTAAACTAACTCCAGTGTTACATGTCCCTGCCGAGCCTGAGGGCACGGCATGGAGAAGATAGCCAATAGGAGGACCACAACAACAAGGCCGAAACAGAAACAGAAAACATGTATAGAACAAGGGAAAATAAATATACAAATAAAAAAGGCATTAAAACTCGGAAATGCCACAGCAAAAAGCTGTAAAACCAGTTACGGGGTTGGGACTTCAGTGCAACTTGTAGGCCATTTTAGCCTTCCTAGGCATCAGCCCCAACCACTATGACACATGAAGGCATTTCCAAAAGGATCTGTTATGTGAATGACAGACCATGCTATGAATGGTTTAACGAGAGGGACAACATGGCTCTTCTCTGCAAGTAGAGAGATGAATTGGAGTCACATCCTTCCCATACAAAAAGATATCAAGAAGACTTTGGATTTATAACCCATTCCTGCTAGAAAAGTCTCAGTTACATAAAAGTGCCAACCACAATGGCTGCCAAGCTTGCATTTCATACATAACTACTTGCCAGGCCCAATGTCCCTAGAAGTAAAGGAAATTATGCCATTCCAGATGGCATGACACATCTTGGCACTTTACATCCCCCTCCCCTCAATTTACATTACAGTAGAAAAACTTTGCCTCCAACGTCCTTGTTGACACTTATACAATAGGTTAATAATATCTGGCAGGTATAGCTTGTACAGCTCCGTCCCATACAGATACATCTGGCAGGTATAGCTTGTACAGCTCCGTCCCATACAGATACATCTGGCAGGTATAGCTTGTACAGCTCCGTCCCATACAGATACATCTGGCAGGTATAGCTTGTACAGCTCCGTCCCATACAGATACATCTGGCAGGTATAGCTTGTACAGCTCCGTCCCATACAGATACATCTGGCAGGTATAGCTTGTACAGCTCCGTCCCATACAGATACATCTGGCAGGTATAGCTTGTACAGCTCCGTCCCATACAGATACATCTGGCAGGTATAGCTTGTACAGCTCCGTCCCATACAGATACATCTGGCAGGTATAGCTTGTACAGCTCCGTCCCATACAGATACATCTGGCAGGTATAGCTTGTACAGCTCCGTCCCATACAGATACATCTGGCAGGTATAGCTTGTACAGCTCCGTCCCATACAGATACATCTGGCAGGTATAGCTTGTACAGCTCCGTCCCATACAGATACATCTGGCAGGTATAGCTTGTACAGCTCCGTCCCATACAGATACATCTGGCAGGTATAGCTTGTACAGCTCCGTCCCATACAGATACATCTGGCAGGTATAGCTTGTACAGCTCCGTCCCATACAGATACATCTGGCAGGTGTAGCTTGTACAGCTCCGTCCCATACAGATACATCTGGCAGGTGTAGCTTGTACAGCTACGTCCCATACAGATACATCTGGCAGGTATAGCTTGTACAGCTCCGTCCCATACAGATACATCTGGCAGGTATAGCTTGTACAGCTCCGTCCCATACAGATACATCTGGCAGGTATAGCTTGTACAGCTCCGTCACATACATACGCATCTGGAACCTCTGAACCAGTACCAAGGATTTATCCTGGAGTTTTCCAGCTGTGCTGTCCATTCTGTTTGCTTGGCGTGATTCATTGTCTAATAAACTTGACCACTGGGTGTCACAGGCAGAATGATCTGAATATCTACCATTGCCTGCTGTGAATTTGTTGAATGTAGTCGAAACTGCAGATTTTTGACAGTATCGGCTGACCATCTTATGTGTATGGGAAGGGAGGTAGGGAGAGAAGGATTGGGCATCTTGAATTTTAACATGCCCAATCCTTTATTCTTAAGGCAGATAAGCTATTCCCCACTATCCCATAGAATGTAAGTCCACAAGGACAGGGTCCTCTCCCCTCTGTACCAGTCTGTCATTGTAAATTCGTTTACTGTAAATGATATCTATAACACTGTATGTAACCCCTTTCTCATGTACAGCACCATGGAATTAATGGTGCTATATAAATGAATAATAATAATAAATAATAATAATAATCTGCCTCAAAAGGGTCTCTGGCAGAGGCTTACTTCTCTCACCTTATTGGAAACACTTGCACACTCAGCTGAGCCAACTGAGCATGTCTATAGGTGGGCTGGAAGTATAACCATTGGCTGTATGCTAAGCCGACATCAAAGATATATTTGCACCTTTTAAGGGTATTCTCATCACAGACAAAACCACAACATATGCCATCAATGTACAATAAATGTGGATCCCACCTCTGGGAGGCGAGATGTTGAAAACTGGGTTCTGCCTTGCTGTGAATGAGGGGGCGCCACATTCGGGGCTCTATTCACTGTGTGTGGACTGTGTGTGAGCTGTAATAAGTGGAAAGCCACTCAGCCTTGTGTGCTGTGTAAGACGACAGGCACAACACTATAGTAGAGTGTTTCTGGGCTTCGGACTCCAGCTGCACCAATGCAGAACTGTCTGTTCCCTGGCTAGTACAGGGGGGAAAGAAAAACCGATGAAGCATCCAAATGGTCACAAGTATGTTCAGTCCTTTGTCAAGTGCTGCCTAGGAAAGTGAGGGCTGTGCAGACAAATTGTTTTAGTTAAAGACAAATGCGTTTCACGCCTCCTTTAGATGAGAATGTCACATGCATTATTCTGCTCCATATTTAACAGTTTCTTTGCACAACCTGTACTTTGTTACTCAGTTGCAGCCTAGGAAAGAGTATTCCAAGCCAACATGCATTTGACCATTAGGATATTCACTTCTATATTAGTTGCGAAAATAGGCAAGCAAGGCTGGTCACCAATTTTTGGAACTCCCAGAGAATTGAATAAAGAAAGCAGTGCAACAGGACTAACTCTCCATTCACAGCTGTGCAAGATGGGAAGCCATTTTTGAGATAGCCCAGGTCCAATAGGTGGGACCCATATCGATCAGACAGTTTGCATGCCCTATAGACATGCCAGAAGTGCCTTAGATGAGTGGCGGAGTTACAGCCTGGCAGGGAGCGAGCTTACAGTGATACCAATCAGACATTGACATGTCTTGCAAATGGGATCAATTAGAAAATATCAGTTTGGCCCCCAAAAATGGTTCTGATTGCATTAAAAGGGCTCTCGTTCTATACTATATCATAATATACCTGTACTTAAAAGCTATATACTCCGACAGCATGGCAACTAGTGTTTTATGAGGTCGTGGAGGCGAAGTAAAGCCTGGTGATCACAAGCAAGTGATATAGGACAAGCAGAAATCCCTGGGTAATCTCACGTCTTGCGGGATCTACAAGATCTCCGTATTAATGTACACGGGATCGGAGGAGGAGAAAAGTCTTAGGGTATGTGCACACGTTGCGGATTCTCTGCGGATCCACAGCATTTTTTGCAGTGCAGAAACGCTGCAGATCCGCAATTGATTTACAGTACAATGTAAATCAATGAGAAAAAAAAAATGCTGTGCACACTTTGCGGAAAATCTGCTGCGGAAACGCTGCGGTTTAAAAGAAGTAGCATGTCACTTCTTTTTTGTGAATCTGCAGCGTTTTTGTACCCATTCCATTATAGAAAACTGCAGGGGTAAAAACCGCAGCAAATACGCACAAAACAACGCTGCGGAACCGCACACAAAACCGCAGGTGTGTTTTCTGCCAGGAGAGACAGAATCCGCACCAGAAATTCCTAAGCCTAATCCGCAACGTGTGCACATAGCCTAAGTTATACATGTCTATGGCTGCCTTAAAGGGAAACACTGATACAACTCAGGTTAGGAACTGCAACCGTATATGTTCCTGCAAAGACACAATTACGAACAGCTCTACATATTACTTCCCCGCTACTTCAGGAATACTGGCGACCGCTCCAGCTTACGGACTAGAAATTATGTCTACCTTAGACCAAGCAAGGTTTCCATTCTGCTCTGACACAATCATCTGTTTGCTTTAACTCGGCAAAAAAATTAAAATAAAAATAGGTAAGTAATGAAGGCAGAAGGGTGTCCTTGTTTGCCCACTTTGCGGTACAGTTGGCACTGTAGTTACACCTCCTTTGCGTACAGTAATTTGTAATAGTAAGACCTAATATAAATACCTAATGGCAGACAGAGGTAAAACAGCTCTGAAAGCCTATGCAGTTCATCTGAACAGACTCATGAAGCAGGTTGGCAAGTCATTTTGGCTGGTAAAAGACAAGCCATGCAAGACTGCCAATGTGGTGGCATCTTTTTAGTGCAATGTATCACTTTCCTTGGTTTGTGATCGTCACAAAAAAAAAAAAAAAGTCTGAAAATCCCTTTAAGCTGCCATAAAGTCTGTAACACAGTGGTGCCACAGGCATAAAAATTGATGGCGGGAGGGCAGCTCTCCCTCCAACTCAATTACCCCAGGTAACTGAGCTCTGGCTTATCTCTTCCTATTGTAAGCTTGCATTAATCTACTCCTAAAGCTGCATTTCCACCAAATATCCTCTCCTCAATTGTCTATGTGCGATTTGCTAGAGAGCAGAGATGAGTAGTTCTTCCTGTTTGCCATGAGTGGGTCCTGTAGGTGTGGCAGTCCGGGTGGGATCGGGGGTCAGGCACTCCTGGCTGCTCATACCTGTCGGTGTAAGGTCCATGAGCTCACCTGAGGAGCTAAGGGGAAAAGAGGCAGAAACAGATATGCCAGATGAGGGATCTGCTGAGCCAGCAAAGAGTCGAGGAGGCTTGGGCACTAGATTTGGCTCAAATTGTGCTCTTAGTAGTATCTCTTGATCACTTACAGACTTGGGAATTTCACGGTCTGTTCCATCTGACACCATCATGTGATAAAGATCCTGCAGGGATCCACTTTTACTGTCTAAATTGAAAAGACTATCTATAAATTCTGCAAATTCTAGCACCTGCGGGCTTGGAACTTCAGTGAGGCGTCCATTCTGCAAAGCTAGCTCTTCCTGTGCTGGGGTCTGCACCCTGGTGGTCTCTGCTCCTGCTGTCGCTTCTTCATCCCAGGGTGGTAAATCTCCGGGTGAGGAACGACCACTGTTATGGATAATCTCGGTGTGCTGGCTCTCTTGGGAGTGCTTAGAAAGGGCATCTGCCCCAAGAAGCTCAGTGCGGGAGCTCAGGGATGGATTCTCCTCTGGAATGGTTGGGTCAATGAAGAAGCAGTGCGACTCGTCTCGCTCCAAGACAGCCCGCAAACTGGGTGAACCACGAATACTTCGGAATCCAGAAGAACGCCTGGAGTCAAAGCTGTAGACGGACTCGTTGTCAGAGAGGCTCTCCATTGTGGCTAATGGCGCTCTGCGGTCATGCAGCGACACTGCCAGGCAATCCTTGGTGCTCATTAACAGAAGCTCAACCGGATCCTTCAGCACCGGCGATAGGAGACGAGAGTCATAAAATCCCTCAAGGCTGATTTCAGACTGCTTACTCCTACAGAGGTTTGGGCAACACAAGAATAACATCAATACAAAGATGGACAGAAATAGAAACGACAAAGATAAAGAAAAATGCAGATCCAAAGTCAATCCATCCTCGCCCTGGCTGAAAAATGTGCAGCTCTAGCCTGGACCTCCACATAAACCATTATTGCACCTCTTATTTATTTCAGCACCGGGCTTTTGTAGACCATGCTGAGGCATGCTGGGGGGGCAGTAAGTGTGGGGGGGGGGGAAACACCGCTAGATGCCTGGCAGGTTTTGTGCATGTCTCCTATTCTACTCATTATAATAAAAAATAGAAATCTCTTATTTATTATTTGGCAGGAAAGACCATTTTTCCTCTTACAATGCATCGATTGGCTTTAGATTTCTGCTTTCTAATAAACTAACATTGTTAAAACAATTTTTATATAATTTTGGAAACCAAATTAATTTTTGTCCAATTAAACTATATAATAAAAGTTAATAATAGAGTCAATTTCTGCACCAATGCAATCATGTGCCATCACGTATGAAGCAAGGGATATCTATCACAGTACTATGCAAAGGTTTTAGGCAGGTGTGGAAAGAAACGCGGTAATGTAATAATGCTTCAAAAATAGAAATGTGAATTATTTTAATCAGTTCAAAAATTAAAATGCGAAGAATGAACAAAAAAGAGAAATCTAAGGGCGCAGTGAGACGGCCGTATAAATTGGGACAATATTGGAACTCAGTGCACGGACCTGAGCGATAGTTGCAGAGGAATATATAAAGTGGTCACGCTTGGTTAGGGAGAGCCACCGGCCGGTGCGTGTTCTGCGGTACAATATGTCTGACTGCGCCCCAAGACAAATCAATATTTGGTGTGGCTGCACTCTGCCTTAAACTGCATCAGAAGCATCAATTCTTCTAAATACATTTTGTCACTTGCACACAGTTTTTGAAGAAACTTGGCAGGCAGACTGTTCCAAACATATTGGAGAACTAACCACAGATCTCCTGGGGATGTCGCTTTCGCAAATCCTTCTTTCTCTTCATGTAATCACAGACAGACTTAAAGATGTTGACATCAGGGCTCTATGAGGACATATTATCACTGCCAGGACTCCTTGGCCCTCTTTACATTGAAGATAGTTCTTAATGACATTGGCTGTATGTTTGGGGCCGTTGTTCTGCTCCAGAATAAATTTGGAGCCAATCAGATGCCTCCCTGTTAGTATTACATGATGGATAAGCATCTATCCGTATGTTTCAGCACTGAAGACGCCAACAAATAGGCAATTTTGAGGACCATAGACACAGACATTGGCCAAAGAGATATCCAGCAGTGCCATCATTTCAGAACTGGCAGCAACCAGTTGGCTCCAGCTACACCCATCAACTGTTTATAGAGGTCTCCCCAGAAGTTGTCTTCACGGAAAGATTGTGACTAAAACCATACCTTCAAAATGGAAACAAGATCAAGTTACTCAACTATGCTCAAAAATAGAGGAACTGGGGTGCTGAAAAAATGGCTTAAAGTGTTCTGGACTAATGAGCCAAACTATGAAATATTTCAGTGTAACAGAAGCAGCCTGTTCCAGAAGGGCGGCACAATAATGAGTCCCTGTAGGCAACAGTGGAAGGTCCTTGTAAATTTGTGGCTGCATTACAGCATTTGGACTTTGATTAGGATTAATAGTGTCCTCGATGCTGAGCACTACACGCAGGTACTTATCCATAACGTAATTCCATCAGGGAGGCGTCTGATTGGCTCCAAATTTATTCTGCAGCAGGACAACGGCCCCAAACATACAGCCGCTGTATTTAAGAACTATCTTCAGCGTAAAGAAGAACAAAGTCCTGGCAGTGACGATACGGCCTCACCGTCCTGATCTCAACATCATCCAGTCTGTCAGGAATTACATGAACAGACAGAAGATCTGTGGTTAGTCCTCCAAGACGTATGAAATTATCTCACTCCCGAATTCCTCCATAACCTGTGCGCAAGTGACAAGTGTATTGGATGCGGTTTTAAACGCAAAGGTCGGTCACACCAAATATTAATTTGATGTAGATTTCCCTTTGTTAATTAATATACAGTACAGACCAAAAGTTTGGACACACCTTCTCATTTAAAGCTTTTTCTGTATTTTCATGACTATGAAAATTATACATTCACACTGAAGGCATCAAAACTATGAATTAACACATGTGGAATTATATACTTAACAAAAAAAAGTGTGAAACAACTGAAATTATGTCTTATATTCTAGGTTCTTCAAAGTAGCCACCTTTTGTTTTGATGACTGCTTTGTACACTGTTGGCATTCTCTTGATGAGCTTCAAGAGGTAGTCACCGGGAATAGTTTTCAATTCACAGGAGTGCCCTGTCAGGTTTAATAAGTGGGATTTCTTGCCTTATAAATGGGGTTGGGACCATCAGTTGTGTTGTGCAGAAGTCTGGTGGATACACAGCTGATAGTCCTACTGAATAGACTGTTAGAATTTGTATTATGGCAAGAAAAAAGCAGCTACCTAAAGAAAAACAAGTGGCCATCATTACTTTAAGAAATGAAGGTCAGTCAGTCCGAAAAATTGGGCAAACTTTGAAAGTGTACCCAAGTGCAGTGGCAAAAACCATCAAGCGCTACAAAGAAACTGGCTCACATGAGGACCGCCCCAGGAATGGAAGACTAAGAGTCACCTCTGCTTCTGAGGATAAGTTTATGCAAGTCACCAGCCTCAGAAATCGCAGATTAACAGCAGCTCAGATTAGAGACCTGGTCAATGCCACACAGAGTTCTAGCAGCAGACACATCTCTACAACAACTGTTAAGAGGAGACTTTGTGCAGCAGGCCTTCATGGTAAAACAGCTGCTAGGAAACCACTGCTAAGGACAGGCAAAAAGCAGAAGAGACTTGTTTGGGCTAAAGAACACAAGGAATGGACATTAGACCAGTGGAAATCTGTGCTTTGGTCTGATGAGTCCAAATTTGAGATCTTTGATTCCAACCACCGTGTCTTTGTGTGACGCAGAAAAGGTGAACGGATGGACTCTACATGCCTGGCTCCCACCGTGAAGCATGGAGGAGGAGGTGTGATTGTGTGGGGGTGCTTTGCTGGTGACACTGTTGGGGATTTATTCAAAATTGAAGGCATACTGAACCAGCATGGCTACCACAGCATCTTTCAGCGGCATGCTATTCCATCCGGTTTGCGTTTAGTTGGACCATCATTTATTTTTTAACAGGACAATGCCCCCAAACGCACCTCCAGGCTGTGTAAGGGCTATTTCACCAAGAAAAAGTGTGATGGGGTGCTACGCCAGATGACCTGGCCTCCACAGTCACCAGACCTGAACCCTGACCGCAGAGTGAAGGCAAAAAGGCCAACAAGCGCTAAGCATCTCTGGGAACTCCTTCAAGATTGTTGGAAGACCATTCCTGGTGACTACCTCTTGAAGCTCATCAATAGAATGCCAAGAGTGTGCAAAGCAGTCATCAAAGCAAAAGGTGGCTACTTTGAAGAACCTAGAATATAAGACATAATTTCAGTTGTTTCACAATTTTTTGTTAAGTGTATAACTCCACATGTGTTAATTCATAGTTTTGATGCCTTCAGTATGAATAAACAATTTTCATAGTCATGAAAATACAGAAAAATCTTTAAAAGAGGTGTGTCCAAACTTTTGGTCTGTACTGTAAGTAAACTAAAAATATACATTTTTGAATAGGAATTCCTAATTTGCTGCATTTTCTCCACCCCGGCATAACATTGTAGCACAGTACTGTGTGCGTGGGTACACGCGTGTGTGTATTTTTTGAGTGATTTTTAGATATGGTGGCCAAGGTGATATCTAATAAACAACTATCCACTACTTACCCACTGAATCCCCTCCCTTGCCGGATGCACAGGGTAGTGGGGGGATTCTAAGACTAAGTAGTGGTTAAATTTTTTATTTTATAATATTTCATAATACTTGCCAAAGTTTCTAAGATACCAGAAAATACCTCTAAAGTTTTCATGTATTATATTATAGCATTTATGGAAATACATTATCATAAACTTATTTTAGGTCACGGGAATTGGGCAACTCTCATATCCGGTGCGCATTAATGTCTCTCCACGCTGGAGTCAGAAATGAGGGACGCTGCACACTCCCTTTAAACAGCTTCTCTGGCACCGGTCACGTCCACATCTGAATGGAATTAATGACATAAGCCATAAATACTTTATATCAAATCTTTGGAGACCTGTACAATGCTGTGACTGCGTTAGGAGAAGATGTGAAGATTGTTCCAATATGAAGTGCATTATAATTTGTGTCAAGCAGAAAGCTTGCCATACACAATAGATATTTGCCCACTTTGCCAGCAGCAGATAAAAAATAAACTTGTGAGTGATAAAAAGTGAAGATTTTCATTGGCTAAAGCCAAGTGTTTTAGAATCATAAAGAACTATTAATGCTAATGAGTAAAAAGCACTTGTTTTACCGGTGATCAAAAATAATCCTTAAATCTTACTTTAACAATTATAGATGGAAAAAATAAATATAAAAAAATAATGGTGAGTTATTCGTGTCCGATGAGATCAGCAGATTGGATCTGCACAGATTTGCAAAACTATTGAAAGATGAATTTTGTGCTGCTACATTCAGATAAATGTCGTTTTCTAGTAATGGTTCAAGTGGAAAGTTCAGACTTTCTGCAAACCATCAGTCACCTGCTTGTAGAAATCTGTATTGTCCAAGCCAATATCTACCCCCAATGTGATCAGCTATGTACCTCCGATATGTCAGACGATCACCTTTGCCTATCTGCTCTTACAAAAGGGTAAATTCTCACTTATATGCACTGGGTCAAAGTATAAATACTGAATATAGTTGGAAAATAATACATTAGTGCCAACCAAAGAAAATTACTCTCCTTGAGAATGCGTGGCCATGTGACAGAAGAACCTTGTAACACTCTTCTTACATATAAACATTTGTGACGATATGTTGGTAAGAGCAGGATATCAAATATTTGCTTTCCTTCTCCCCGCACCAACATGAGCCCGAGGACAGGGTAGGGACAATCCTATAATCATTATATAGTCAGCCGATCTGCACCAAATGCTATCAGACGTGTACAAGTACCTGAACGTAGGATACAGCATTTAGGGTGACTCCTCAATATCAGATTGTGGGCGTCAGACCCCTTCACCCCACCCAAGATCAGCGGAGTCGAGATCACAGCCCCGTACACTACGTAGTGGCCATTCTCTGGTAGAAGTGAATGTGATCTGAGCAGGAGTGCCTACGAAACAGCCACTATACAGGGTACAGAGTTGTAGGGGGCTATGGAAACAGTAGATCCAGTCCTCAAAATCCTGGATAACCCCTTTGAACATTGGGTGAGAGGGATGATGTAAAAAAATCTCAGAACTCTCAGTTTCAATCAAGTTTTTGGTGCCTAATAGGGAACTCTATGTTCAATGAAATTATTTTTTCGAATATATTTTTTTCTAACTAGCCAATATGTCATTGACCATTAGATAACACCTTAAAGGGCACCAGTCATTAGATTCCTGCTGCCCAAAATACAGGCAGCATGGACCAGAGCCTTGCAGCCAGGTCTGTGTTATCCTGAAACGCTGCTGCGATACAGAGAAATCAGTCTGAAAAGTCAACTCAGGACTTAAGGGAGAGACACTGCCCCTGGCCAGCTTCTCCCCACATCACTCCACCTGATTGACAAGTTTCTCCCCATGTACACACATGGGAGAGACATGTCTGTTGCACAGCTGAGAACTAAGTTAAACTGCCAGTGGTTTGACCAGCATGAATCTAATGACAGATTCACAAAAGTTTTTAAAATGTAATACATTTTGATCTGTAGGAATCAAATTATGAGACCCCAACTGATTGCTCATGTGAAAAGAGCAGAGCTGGTCAGTTGAATGCTGCTCTCCTCCGAGACTGAAAATAAGCTCATAAATGGTCTACGTGTCGGTCCTCAATCTCAGATTAGAGCACTCTATTACTGTATGGTGAACTCAGGTCACAGCAGCTACTGACTCAGTGCAAGGGTCTTTAAATCATTATATGGGGAACAACTATGGAACTGAAGCCCACATTCAAAGGAAGAGCAATTCCACAGATTTCAGACACTAACCTGCAGTAAGGATTCACAGCAGAGGAGTTATGAATTCACAAACCTGAGAGACTAAAACTAGGCAGGGTGGGATTCTGGCGGACAACACGGCATGACTAACAACTATGAAGAATAAAGATGGATGATAAAAACAGCAGCATCACAACTGTAATATGATAAAGATTGAAAAGACTCACAGATGAGAGATTACTAATCACGACAAACAGGCCATGGTAATGCAAGAAAAACTGACAGAACAGTGTCCATTACACAGGCGAACAAAGAGAAATGACACCAGACAGGATCCTGAATAATGAGGACAAGAAACATGCGTAAGGAAAGTGGGGCGTGTATGGGGTAAAATAGGAGAAACCCAAAAAAATGAAAAATGGAGCCACAGAAAACACTATAACAGGAACATTCAATGGATCATAGAAATGTCACAGCCCGAAAGACAGGGGATAAGTTATTTACTAAAGAACCCATCTCATGGCTCCTGATAACACTCAGCAGACACCCCCACTAACTCTCCCTGGCGTTCCCAACTTACTTAGTGCTGCTGTTCCTCCTGTTGGCATTGGTGCCAGGCATGATTGCAGGGATCACCTCCAGAATAGGAGGCGACAGATGAGGCGGCTGATGAAAGATCAGTTCTGGGTTCAGGTCCACTTCTGTTGGACTCACCATCACTTTGGCAGCTGACAGAAGAGCAGTTTTGCCCTTGTTATAATTTTCCAACACCTACATAGGAGAGAGAAGAAAGGTATAATATACTAGACCACACCACAATGTAAGGCGAGGCAGGCGTATGGCAGGACAACCTACAGGCCAACTGGGGCTGGTCCTACCAGGATATTGCTGGCATTTTGAAGTCTACTGGTAGGTAGAAGAATGGTGGGCTCAGGACACAAATGGTCTAGTATTGTAATATGACAGGAATAGATTTTTCTAAGTTAAAAGGCATTGTCTGGGGACAGAAAAATAGGTCTGCTCTTTCTCCCTCAGAAATGGCACTGCTTTTTACATTGGGCTGTTCCTGGTATTGAAGCTCATCTCCATTAAAAAGTGTCTGGACCAGAGTTGAAACACCAGAAAAAAGTAATTCTTCTAATCCTAAAATCCCTACAAACAAACATTAAGTAACAACATCTTCACCTTGTTCAGTCCCTCCATTACAACATGAGGAAGGTGTTCATGCAGCATGGCCGGGGAGATTATTACTTCTTCAAATGCTTTGTTATCTCCCCAAATGGCAAAGTAGGTTGGTTCCTCTTGATCCCAGAAACTAAGAACAGAAGGGTTATGATGCAATATACAAGAAAGATCTGTACTGATAAGTGCTAAATAGCAGATCTATAGAAAACACCATTGCCTCTCACCAGCATTGCTCTGCAGGATGATTGTGCACAACATGAATGATCCGTCCAGGAGGGTAAAGTGGGGTGCTGGCTGACAGTGCTATGGTTAGGTCACTGGGGTGAGTCCAAAGCCGGTTACTAGGCACAGTTATCCCTTCACAATCGTCAGGAAGTTCTGATTTAGGTATACACCTAGTACCCCCCAGAATAATCCGCCACTAAGAAAGCAAGAAAATCCAAGAATGCATTTAGAGTAAGGAGTGCCATAAGACAAATCCACTATAGCAGAGAAATGTATACACTACAAACCTTTGGCTTGTTGCTTCTTTGAAGAACATCTAGAAGATGCCTGCGGAAGCCTTCAAGCTGAGACAAGCCTATCCTACAAAAAAAGAACGTTTAGGGTTAGCTCAATGTATGCTCTAGTGTAGCGGTCCTCAACCTTTTTTTACCTTGAAAGCCACATTCAACGGAAAGATGGTTGCAAGCCACTTCCAGAGCTCTCCTCCACAGTAATAACACTCAGAACCCACCATGACAGATGTGATGACAGCCAAAGCTTCTTCACAGAAAGCAAACCGAGACCTTGTGCCCCCTCCATTGTAGGCAGGATACTTACCTTGTGCCCCCTTCCATTGTAGGCAGGATACTTGCTTCCATTGGTTCCCACTTAACCCCATTCGGTATTCCCGAATCACCCACTCTCACCACATTATTGTGTCCAGCGTCAAGCACCCCTTTGACCGTCAGTATCTTATTTCCAGCTTACAATATTTATTTCTCTCCCTCATAACCCTTGCCAGAAAGTTTACATCCACTTCTGCTCTTCTGTGTGGGGCTACTCACAAAAGTCATCTGGAGACCTTTTCTCCATAGCTGGTTGCTTGATCTGGTACTAGACACCAAGCTGGCAGACAGCCACAAGCCACATATCATGGGCCTGCAACCTACATGCGGCTCCGGAGCCATAGGTTGGGAACCCTTACTTTAGTGTGTAATTTTAAAATATTTCCAAAAAATTACCTGGGTACCAAGTCTTTCCCAAGCACAACAGATGTAACAAACTCCTTGGAATACTCCATAGCATCCTCGCTGAAAATAAATTGGCATGGTATTAGTGAGGCCTACAGATGACAACCACGCTCAAGACATTTACAGAATACGTACCTTAGGAGGCCGCCTGGTGGAGAGTAAGCAAAACACTTTAGGGAGGGGTACTGTGGACGTAAAAGGAAGGAAAGAATAGCAGCAGTGCCAGCTCCCAGCGAGTGACCCACCACAATTAGGCCATAGTGTTTGGTTCCACGTCCCTGGGAACACAAGAAGTAGTCCATGAGATGTCCTAGATTCAGCGACAGCCTAGTTTAAGTTACAGGTGGTTAAAACTTGAGCTGCAATGAATATACAATCCTCTAATCCTCTAGGATGTCTCTAAAAGGATAACAGCAAATATTATAGCAGAAATATGCCAGAAAAATAACCCCCTGTTCTAGATGCTTCATTTTTATTTTTGCTATGCTTTGTTATTGCTATCAATCTGACAACTTATCTGCTTCATCCTCAGGTATGTCCGCTGGCTGCTACCCCAATCCCATCACCATCACCCAACTTTCCTGATCTTCCTTACCCTGCTATTTCTTCCTGGTATGTCCGCTGGCTGCTATGACTGATTTTTTTTTCCCCTTCCCCTGAATGTTTTCTCATTTTAATTCCTTGATGCCAAGGCTTTATCTTTCCATTTGGATCTATTTCCCCTTGCATTTTCCCTCCTGACTTCTAATTAATCCTCTCCTGTATCTGTCATCAGTCTCCCTGCTGCCCCTCCCTCCTGATCACACCTGGCCTATTTCATGAGCCCTTAGCCTGTTATAAATTCAGAGACACAGGTCTGTCTCTATAAGGAAGTCTCTAAAAGGATAACAGCAAATGTTATAGCAGAAATATGCCAGAAATGAGCCAGAAGTGAACAGAAGGTAAGACTAACCACTGTTAATAACTGTACTAAATTATATTCCCTTTCTGCCACACTTATTCTCATCATGCTGACATAAGCTCTAACAGTTTTGGCTCCCTTATTCCTCACTCTCCTTCGCTATCCTGAAACCCCAGCACCCCCTAACCAAGTAATAATCTCTCCTTCCCTCCTGCCTCCCCACCTGACGTCCTCTGCTGACCTCCTCCTCAACCTCAGATCTCTCCTAATAACACACAAAACAAGCCGCCCACTCTCCTTCTCCCACCTGCTCTGTCTCTCTCTGCTTCTCACTGCTGGCGACATATCTCCCAATCCTGGACCCCCACAGCTCATGCCTCCCATTACTACACCCTCCTATCGCTCCCAACCCAATATAAACACCGGAAATCTTGCCCACCTCAAATCCGTGCCAATGACGCCCATCCCCTGCACGCTCTCTCTGGATCACTATGGAATGCCCGCTCCATCTGCAATAAACTCCACGTGATTCACGACCTCTTTACCTCTCGTAATCTTTTCTTTCTGGGCATCACTGAAACATGGCTGACACCCTATGACACAGCCTCCCCTGCTGCACTATGTTACGGTGGCCTCCATTTCACCCACACTCCTCACCCTGGCAACAAACATGGTGGAGGAGTGGGCCTTCTCCTTTCTTCCAACTATACCTTTAGCCCAATCCCACCTCTACCCTCCCCTCTTTTGAAGTCCACTCTGTCCGCATCTACTCCCCCTACAACCTACAAATGGCCGTCATATACCGACCTCCGGGCCCGACCACTGCCTTTATTTACCAATTCTCCACCTGGCTCCTTCACTTTCTGTCTGTTGACATTCCCACCATCATCATGGGTGACTTCAACATCCCCATTGACACCCACCAGTCAGCAGCCTCCAAACTCCTGTCCCTTACTTCATCCTTTGGACTTACTCAGTGGTCCTCCTCAGCCACCCACACAGATGGACACATATTAGACCTGGTCTTCACCCGTTTATGCTCCCTATCTAACTTCACAACCTCCCCTCTCCCTCTATCTGACCACCATCTACTCACTTTCTCATCCCTGTCCTCCTCACCTGTCACCCATGTCCAGCACCATGCGCAGCCACGCAGGAGCCTCGCACACCTAGACACCCACACACTCTCTGACTCTATCCTACCACTGTTCTCTATATCCTCACTCCACGACAGACACTGTCACTGCTTTCTACAATGCCACTCTTGCATCAGCTATTGACACAGTCGCCCCTGTCATGCATAGCAGAGTGCGACGAACCAATAGACAACCCTGGCACAATAACATCACAGAAAAAAATATATATTATAAGTGCCCAAAAAAACCTGAAGTTCACCGACTACCAGCACTAAATCAACAGATAAATCTAATACATAATAAAACATAACATTTATTATAGATAAAGATAAAAACAACAACAATCACGACCTAACAAATGTCCAATGTTTGGCTGAAAAAAGATACAGGGTGCACTCAGTCCCTAATGTACTGACTATCTATACCCTACCTTGCTGCGGAGGTTGGCACCCTATAAATCCTGCGCAATGGCGCCCCCGCTCAACGTAGGCTCGTCCTGACTCACCCTGGGCAACCCTCAAGTGTGAGAAAAATAGACAAACAGCAGACCTTACAGACAGACAAACAAATAAATTTGACCAGTGTGCTGTATAATAGGGGCACTAATTAATGATAAAGTGCAAGAGTGCTGTAATAAATCCTCAATGACACGCACTCAATATATAATTGCACATATCCCCATATGGCCTATAGCCTTTTAACACTGTACCTAGATGCTCACTTCCTGCTTGCGGGGGTTGGCACCCTAAATATCCTGCGCAATTGGCGCCCCCACTCCCGTCGTCTGGCCCTAGTAAGCCCTAACACTGCCAATTGGCAAAAAACTGAAGAAATACAAAAAAGCAGGCCGAGCGTACAGTCCTTAATGTAGATACACTATAGCACCCAATCATAAACGTGTACAAATAGAACAATTTGCATTAGTCCCCAGTGTTTTAGATAATACATAAACACAACGACGCGTTTCTCCGAGGTCGGTTCATCAGGAGACATACTAGAGGAATATCACTTATCTGAATGAAGGGCAAGAGGATATTATTTGTTTGTCTGTCTGTAAGGTCTGCTGTTTGTCGAGATAAACATACTGAGATGAGCATATTTATTATGTTGTGTTTATCACAGAATCCGTCCTTTCCTCAACCCACACTCTACCAAAATGCTCGTGCATGCCCTAATGATTTCCCGCCTCGACTACTGCAACATACTCCTCTGTGGCCTACCTTCTAACACTCTCGCACCCCTCCAGTCCATTCCTAACTCTGCTGCACGACTAATTAATCTCTCTCCTCGCTACACTCCTGCTTCCCCTCTTTGCAAATCCCTTCACTGGCTCCCAATTTCCCAGCGTATCCAGTTTAAACTACTAACACTGACCTACAAAGCCATCCATAACCTTTCTCCTCCGTATATTTCCACACTAATCTCTCAATATCTTCCCCCACGTAATCTCCGGTCCTCCCAAGACCTCCTCTTCTCCTCCACACTTATTCGCTCCTCACCCAATCGCCTCCAAGACTTCTCCGGAATATCACCCATCCTCTGGAATTCAGTGCCCCAACACATCCGGTTATCCACTACTTTTGGATCCTTCAAAAGAAACCTGAAAACCCACCTCTTCAAAGAAGCTTACAGCCTGTAAAGACCACACGGCCACCTCAACACCATTGGAGCTACCGCAACCCTTGACCTACTGTCTCCTTCCCCATAATCCTGTAGAATGTAAGCCGCAAGGGCAGGGTCCTCTTCTCTCTGTACCAGTCTGTCATTGTTAGTTTTGTTTACTGTAAGTGATATTTGTATTTTGATGTAACCCCTTTTCATGTACAGCACCATGGAATTAATGGTGCTATATAAATAAATAATAATAATCCTCTGCGATCACACGAGGACAATTCAGGCCCAATAGATCCTATATTTACATATCCAATAGTTCATTAAATGATCCATACCATGTAGCAGACTTGGAGTCATAGTCACTTCAGATGTGAACTTCTCCAATATATACACTGCAGCTAATTTTATCAACATTTTCCTATAATTTTGAAGATCGGACTACCCCCCAGAAGTCTACAAATGTGTCTTATAATAGCCAAGAAAGAGCATACTCTACGCAGTGATTTACAAAAAGGGAAATACAAAACATGTCCCACGCTTGTTCCAATCTTATCTTTATTCTTACCAGATCTCTGCCGAATGCCTGAGAAAGCACCATTTCTTGTTCCAATTTCTTTTTAATATACTCAGCAGAAAGAACCATTCCCTATAAACATGAAATAACTGGAATGAGGTCACATATTCTGATTACCAAGCAGCACTAGATGACATTGCTAAAAGGGCAAAGTTTATGTACCGCTCATTCCATTTCAAAGGGTCACGCACCTTAAAATACTGTGTGCTTTACGCCACACGAATGAGTAATGCAGATCGTGCAAGACTGACCAGAGATGAACAGATACAAGGGTCACTAAACTTGTAACATGTTGCAAAAACAGAAGAACTATTCATAAGTATAGGTATCCGGAAACTACAGGCTGCGGTGACGACATCTGAAAACACCTTGATTTCAAAAACCAAGAAATTATTGATAGCTGACACCAATCAAATTGAAAATCCCTTTCTTTTGCAATGGGTTTGATACATTTCTGTTGTCATATAGGAGATTAGCGCAAATGGACATCATGGAGGGAGACAGGTCAGCTACTGATTCTGCATGCTACCCTCTGGATCACCCTGCAAAAAGCCAAGCCATCCATACCTTGTGCCCCAACCATGTCCCATGGTGTCCCTCCACTGGCAGGCGCTCCGCATCTCCGGTGAGGTCCGTCAGGGCGTCCTGGGAATACACCGTGAGAGGTTTGGCATGACTTATATTACCTATATCGGTTGTCCTTACATCTAGTGATGAAGCATGTATCTATTCCTTTACCTTGGGAGAGAGAGTGCCACGTATACTAATCACAACTTTCTTCTTTTCATGATCGACAGCCACAAAGAATGGGGTTTCATAAACCTATAGTAAGAGAACACCCTATAAATGCCAATAGGAACCACTTGGAAAGGAAAAATATACATGAAGAATAAATAAAAATTCTCCCAATAACACACTGTTAATTCTGTATCCCCCAGATTGTTGTCTGGAGTCGGGAGGTCACATGTATGAGATCACGCGTAACCAGCACTTGGATCCCCACTTGTCTCATATTTCATACCCTTAGGACACATGATTAATATTTAGCATTGAAATCCAAATAGTCTGTTAAATATATATTTCCAATCAAACAAGTCTTGGTCCTTATATCACTTGCTTTGACTTCATTAATAGTATATAATAATGCAATCAAAACTTTATACTTGTAGTTTATAATTAAGTCAACTATAATGTTATAACATTTCATTTCCAGTCATTTTATATATATATATATATATATATATATATATATATATATATATATATATATATATATATACTGTAGAAAATTGGTATTAAAGGGCTTGTTCAAGACTGATATTGGTGACACATCATTAGCATTCTTCATTGGTTGTCGTTAATAGATCGGCTAAATTCTTAGTGACTTCAATAGGAGCCTGAGCTGCAGTACTTGAGAATGGCCACTGCAGAGTGTGTGGCGCTGTGAAGTTCTGGGCACTTACCCCAGCCATAGGACCTGCTGATCGCTGATCAGAGGAAGTGCCGACTCTCAGACCCCCATCAATCTAACATTTATGCCCCATCATAAGGACAGCTCATCAATACGTTGTCTAGACAAACCCCTTAAAAGGAGATTTCCAGTTTTGGAATTAAACTAGAGCTGCATTTGTGAACATATAATTTATATATAGATCATACAGCCTTGAAAGGGTTATCCTGGACTAAGTTAGTTTTTAACAACGGGCTTAAAAAAAACTAACAGGAAAGTAGTTGCTAACTACCTGCCTGTTTTGCCCTCCATCAATATCTGCCGGCACAGAGTGGTCACAGACCGGACCCGCCGGCGACTTAGCAGCTTCTGCTGACATCATGTTGACAGAGAAGCAGTTTCTCTTTCGTTGCGCTCTGTGGATGGGGTGCGACTGCCGATGTCGTGCTGATTGACAGAACTGCCGATGTCGTGCGGATTGACAGAACTGCCGATGTTGTGCTGATTGACAGAACTGCCAATGTCATGGTGATTGACAGTCAGGTCCCCGCTGCATAACTGTGGGAAAGTAATCTGGAAGGAAAAGAGCTGCTCTGTTGACGTGGAGCAGCTGAAATCACTGGCAGGAACATTCGACAATCCAGCGCCAGATAAAATAGGAAGGTAGTTGCTACGTGACGGTTTATTATTTTTACTATGAGCCAAAAAGCTATTTAGTCCTGGACAACCCCTTTAATATTGCCAGATACAAGCATTCTTATGATGGGGACAACATAGCTCTGTATGCTACTCTTAGAGTTAACATGGTAAGTAGCTGAACGAAAGAGTCTTCTAGGGACAAGATGTACTTAAAGGGGTTGTCCACTACTAGGACAAACCCGTCTCATTCCCCATGCTTGGCCCCGATAAAATAAGAGAGCTTATACTCCCCTCTCGTGCAGACCCTGTTCCAGCAGTGTTGACACTCGTGGTCCTTGGGCTCTCGTGCAGTTGAAGGACACATGACCCCGGTGCCCAATCAGCGTTGGCCTCACTGTCTCCGCCTTCGGACAAAGCGAACATGAAGAGGAAGACCGGGCAGCAGCTGTTCTCCAACTTCCTCTTCATGGTCAATTAGACAGCAGCGGGGACAGTGACACCAGTGCTGACTGGGCCCCGGACTCACAACCACAATAGAGACACAAGAGAGCGAGTTCCGACACCGCAGGAACGGCGGCGGCATGGGATGTGAGTATAAGCTTTTTTATTATTATTATTTATCAGGGCCAAGTACGGGGAATGTACTGTCCTAGTAGTGGACAACCCTTTTAATAAACAAACTATGGAAAAAAATACATATATATATATTCATTAGCAATATAGCAGGGTAGGTCATGCCAGGTTACTATAGCTCCATCTTTTGAACAGTCTTCATATATTTGTCCCTGATGGTCTGCAAAAAGGGAAATGAGCATGATCGAAGACTAACCGCATCATGACATGACGTGTACACAATGTCCACCATGTTCATGTTCTCGTCCAGGAAGTGACGCTTTATTGCAATGGCGTTACACCCACAGCAGTTATCCTCCTCAATGGTAACTCCAGGGGCAAAGCGAGGACGGGTAGAGCAAGGACAACAGCAGCTCCTAAGGATGTGAAACCAAGGGGTGGGTGCGTGTTAGACAATAAAGGCCAAGGTGTGAATGTAAAAGTACCACAATATATACACAAAGCACAAACCGAGACCCCATGTACATGCTCCACAAGATCACAAGTAGCATGCTCCATCGTGTGCCATGTATCAGACTGAGCTCTCCTGGAAGGCCAAGTGTCCACAACATAGATCCAGGCTATGTGTAATAGTCAAATTGTGCTCCCTCGTGTACAGGGGTTCTTATTGTATTCATAGCATAGACACAGGAATGGAAAGCAAAATATAGGTTACATAAGTGAAAAGGAGTACTTACGAGCAAGCCCCTGCCAACCGGCAGATGCCACAAGTTGGTTTCCGGATGAGGTACATGGGCCAGCCATATGCCGCCAGTGCAAACAGCATGTAATAACAGACCTCCTTGTACCGCTGCATCTCTTGCTGTAGTAAGGAAGACATAGTGAGAAAAAAAGCAATCAGGACCAGCATTAGTGGTACAGAGAGATGGGGAATCTCCAATACTCACAGTATTTTTCAGGTCCAGATATTTTGTTTTTCTGGTGACTGGCATGCCAGACAAGAAAGCCAATATATCATTATTAGCCTTAAAGTAGAAGATAGAGAGAAAATTAAAGCAAATTTTATTTCTCAGTACAAAATAAAGACTTTAATGAAAATCAAATTCACGATGGGTTTACATCGAGTTTCACCCTCACAGTGGCTTTCTCAAGGGCTTATATCTGAAAGCATGGGAAAGAGGATTTGGTGCGTGTGCTGATGGAGCCATTGACTGTAATGATGCAGGCGGAGTAACTGTGTGCTCTGTCAGACAACATTTTCAACCATATCTGCCTATTTCAGGCGGCCATATTGGTGCCCACCTGAAATATGAGGATATTGTTGAAAACTATATATGATAGAGAACACAGCGACTTTGTTTGCATCATTACAGTCAACAGTCCTGTAATCACAAAAGGTGCCAATCCTGGTCTCCAAGGTTTAGACGTAGTCACAGACATGACGGTAAAAAGCATCGTGAACCCGGCCTTACTCCTTTGCTGCTAGAAAGTTGTTATTTCTTTCACTTTTTATTTATTATCCCCATAAATGTTATAATCACCTAACTACTATGTTTTAACCTTTAAGGGGTTAAAATACACATTCATGGCAAATAAGGTACATGCTTATTCAGTAATTTGGAGACTGTGTGTGTGCGTGTGTGTGTGCGTGTGTGTGTGCGTGTGTGTGTGCGTGTGTGTGCGCGTGTGTGTGTATGTGTGTGTGTGTATATATATATATATATATATATATATATATATATATATATATATATATATATATATATATATATATATATATATATATATATATATATATATATATATATAGTGGGTACGGAAAGCATTCGGACCCCTTTACATTTTTCACTCTTTGATTGAAGCCATTTGGTAAATTAAAAAAAAAGTTCTTTTTTTTTCCTCATTAATGTACACTCTGCACCCCATCTTGACTAAAAAAAAACAGAAATGTAGAAATTTTTGCAAATGTATTAAAAAAGAAAAACTGAAATATCACATGGCCATAAGTATTCAGACCCTTTGCTCAGACACTCATATTTTAGTCACATGCTGTCCATTTCCTTGTGATCCTCCTTGAGATGGTTCTACTCCTTCATTGGAGTCCAGCTGTGTATAATTAAACTGATAGATTTGGAAAGGTGCACACCTGTCTATATAAGGCTACTTTCACATTTCCATTTATTTGGATCCGTCACAATGCGTCGTTTTGGTAAAAAAAAACGCATCCTGCAAATTTGCACGCAGGATGCGTTTTTTTCCCATAGACTTGTATTGCCAACGGATCGTGACATATGACCACTCGTCGCGTCCGTCGTGCACTGGATGAGTCGGGTTTTGGCGGCCCGTCGTCTCAGAAAAACGTTCAAGGGAACATTTTTCCATACGTCGCATCCAGTGTTTCACACTGCGCATGCCCAGCAGGAAATATCGCTCTCACGATCTTTCCTGCTGAGCAACGCAGACGGAAATGTGAAAGAAAACACTTCCGTCGGTACGTCGCACTGACTCTTCGTGACAGCCCCGTACCGAAGGAAGTGTGAAAGAAGCCTAAGACCTCACAGCTCACAGTGCATGTCAGACCAAATGAAAATCATGAGGTCAAAGGAACTGGCCAAGGAGCTCAGACACAGAATTGTGGCAAGGCACAGATCTGGCCAAGGTTACAACAGAATTTCTGCAGTACTCAGGGTTCCTAAGAGCACAATGGCCTCTATAATCCTTAAATGGAAGAAGTTTGGGACCACCAGAAGTCTTCCTAGACCTGGCCGTCCAGCCAAACTGAGCAATCGTGGGAGAAGAGCCTTGGTGAGAGGTAAAGAAGAACCACAAGATCACTGTGGCTGAGCTGAGCTCCAGAGATGCAGTAGGGAGATGAGAGAAAGTTCCACAAAGTCAACTATTATTGCAGCCCTCCACCAGTCGGGCCTTTATGGCAGAGTGGCCCGACGGAAGCCTCTCCTCAGTGGAAGACATATGAAAGCCTGCATAGAGTTTGCTAAAAAACACATGAAGGACTCCCAGACTATGAGAAATAAGATTCTCTGGTCTGATGAGACCAAGATAGACCTTTTTGGTGATAATTCTAAGCGGTATGTATGGAGAAAACCAGGCACTGCTCATCACCTGCCCAATACAATCCCAACAGTGAAACATGGTGGTGGCAGCATCATGCTATGAGGGTGTTTTTCAGCTGCAGGGACAGGATGACTGTCATTGAAGGAAACATGAATGCGGCCAAGTACAGAGATATCCTGGATGAAAACGTCTTCCAGAGTGCTCTGGACCTCAGACTTGGCTGAAGGTTCACCTTCCAACAAGACAATGACCCTAAGCACATAGCTAAAATAACAAAGGAGTGGCTTCAGAACAACTCTGTGACCATTCTTGACTGGCCCAGCCAGAGTCCTGACCTAAACCCAATTGAGCATCTCTGGAGAGACCTGAAAGTGGCTGTCCACCAACGTTCACCATCCAACCTGACGGAACTGGAGAGGATCTGCAAGGACGAATGGCAGAGAATCCCCAAATCCAGGTATGAAAAACTTGTTGCATCATTTCCAAGAGGACTCATGGCTGTACTAGCTCAAAAGGTGCTTCTACTCAATTATGAGCAAAGGGTCTGAATACTTAGGACCATGTGATATTTCAGTTTTTCTCTTTTTAATAAATTTGCAAAAATGGCTACATTTCTGTTTTTTTTTCAGTCTAGATGGGGTGCAGAGTGTACATTAGTGAGAAAAAAATGAACTTTTTTGAATTTACCAAATGGCTGCAATAAAACAAAGAGTGAAAAATGTAAAGGGGTCTGAATACTTTCTGTACCCACTGTATGTATGTTTTTTTTTCGCATAAATGTACTGATCTGATAAGGATTATGTTACAGCAGATCCGTGCATACAATTGAATAGATAAGGATGCCAGTTAGGGAGCACTATACCAGGGAGAGATCTAGCACATACATTTAATAGGGGCTATTCCCATGTGGCAGAATTATTGCAGATATATCATATACGTGTACTTGGATAAGTTCTATTCAGATTGATGGAATTTGTTTTCAGAAATTTCTGATCTGCCCTCTGGAGGCCAGGATAGCCTCCCCAAAATAAATCTTTAGGAAAGGCATCCAATCCCACATGTATCACACAAGATAAACCTCATAGTTTGTTCAGGTTGTCAGGAGACCAGCAGCCGGTCCGGACCTCACATCCTGTACTCGGACCATGGACTTCCATAGGGGTGAAACGCTGTATCTTAAGGGTATGTGTCCACGTTCAGGTTTGCTTCAGGCTTTGGTCAGGATTTTATGCAGGTAAAATCCTGACCAAAAATGCACCTGAGGTCACTGGCAGGTCACCTGCGGTGTTCCTGCGTGTTTTGCTCATTGTAGCAACATGCTGCGTTCTGAAAAAACGCAACGCATGTGCGTTTTTGCGGGAAAAACGCATGCGTTTTTTAATCCACAGTGGAGACGGGATTTCATTAAATCCCCTCCACTATGCTGTAACATCTGGACGCTGCGTTTTTGACGCTGCGGCTCAACGCTGCGTCAAAAACGCAGCGTTTCCTGAACGTGGACACATACCCTTACACTCACAGTCTATAGGATTGCTATACTTGTCAGCGATTGAGGGCTACAGGGATCTTACCTCATCCAGCACTGCGTTACGCTTTGCTCTCTGTCTTTGGCGCAGCAAAACTAACCCAGCAATGATGTCAGAAGGAACAATATCCAGATCCCGGAAAAACTCGGCAAACAGATAGGCAATTTCTGAATAAGCATCCTGAAAGAGAGGGTATAATTTATTACTTTTGACATGGGGTGATGATAGCCCAAATGATCATTCATAGCCCACTGCAAAGACCCCCATACACATATCGTTCAACCACCAGCTTTCTCCCCCATATAGAGGAACGCTCGGACTAGAATTCCTGCGTTATCGACGACAGCGGACTATATACTGGAGAACGAAAGGATTGGCCATTGACTTTCCAATAACCGGATCCTCCCCTTCTTCAACGATATCAGTCAGTGGAGAGGATACTTTGTATGGAAGCCTCCCGATAGGCACAATATGCGTTCGGTTATTAAATTAGCATCAATTAGATCATCAATCAGCATTCATTTTATCTGTCCAGTGATAAGGACTGAGAACACAATTCCTACACAACAATAGCATACAGCATGGGTGGGCTACCCGAGTGATTTTTTTTAAATCACTTTTTTTGTCCCATGATATTCAAATTCATCAAATTGGGGTACGATTCGTGAATTAGGCACAAAGTTTAAAAAAAAAAGGCATCTTTTCTAAAAATTATCCATTTGTGAAACTTTTTTGAGCGAAAGTTGCATCTTTTTGAAATGTCACAATAAAAAGTGCAACACTTGGGGGAGAGAGGTTGGAGTACAGTTGCACCAAATTATGCGACGTTTTAAAATACAGGTGAACATAAAACAAACAAAAAAACCTTTTAAAATGGCACAAAAATAAAATGATTAATTGGATATAAAACAAAAATAGCTCAAAAAACCAGACGCAGCGGCAATGATGAATCAGGGCCCTAGCGTGTTGTACAGGGACAGGAGGGAGGCACCATTTTTATAGACATTTCTGGCCCTTTTATCTGATCCCAGGGTGACAGAAGGGTCCACATGCATCGCCACCCACCGAACACTGCACTGCTTATATGCAGATGTTTCCCCGAAACAGAGGAGACATTATACATTTACTGCATAGTAACATTTTATTACAGGACTAATCAATGCCACAGTGAGAAAGGTGTCAGCCTGAATGGCACCAAAAGCAGGGGCCACAATGGCCTATGGTATGTCCAATGCCTTACGCCAACACAAAGCTCTGCTCTGCTATGGGAGGCGCTGCACTCGATATAGAACGAATCTCAGCTCTATACAGCTTTCTGCATCTACGCGTGTAGAGAAGAGGTGGGAGGACGGAGCAAGCTCCCTGGAGGGCTATAGAAGGGTTAATTATAGCAGTAATGCTTCCTAAGCTCCTCTAATTGTATTAGAAATGAAGCTGTAACAGATTACAAGAAATAACGACATCCAGCATTTCATTCACATCTCAGCTCCATCAGCAGCGCTAATGTCTGACCTAAGCTACGACCAAGACAAGCCACGGTCCCTGGAAATAGTTCTCTGCACCAAGTAATGATAGTAATACCGCAAGTCCTGACAAATGACAGCGATATGCAATCAGAAGAGCAGGTCTGTCCATGGGCATGAATAATAGCCACCCAAGCATAAAGCCTAGGTCTCACCACGTAAAGGTACAATGCAAAACAGTATTAAAAAAGACCAAACAATGGACTGGTTTGTAGCCAAATTTTATGTTTTAGCATATCACCAAGATATGTCATATTAGAACCAGAAGGTGGGGCTTTGATATCTGGAACCCCACTAATACAGAGGAAGAAAGGAAAAAAGTCCCATCAGCATTCTCCAGTTGCATTTAAAGGGGTCATCTGGTTGAATCAAAATATGGCCGATTCACTGAAAAGATGACAACTTTTAGTATCAACCGTCGGACCCATGCCAATATATATTGTACAGTAATTACCTGTAAGGCTAGGGTCACACCACTGTGTTTTCTATCATACGAGAGAATCAGGCCAACCACACTCCAACCACACTCCAACCACACTCCAACCACACTCCAACCACACTCCAACCACACTCCAACCACACTCCAACCACACTCCAACCACACTCCGATGTGAAGAGGATGGAACAAAAAAGTTATCCGAGTGCAGTTCGTTGTTTTCCACTGACTCATTGACTTGCATGGCTGAGTGCGATACGAAAATCAGATGTTAATCGTGCATGCTGTGATTTTTAAAATCAGACATTCTCTATCTTAAGGAAAAAAATACAAATTTGGACATGTGCACGACCCCATAGAATACCATTGGTCTGAGTGCAATCCAATATTTTGCTAGATCGCCCTCGAACCGAAAACACGGTCGTCTGCACAAACCCGAAGACTGGCAGATGGGTGGCATAGATATGTAGAGAAAGTTATTCAGAGAGTAAGATTCCCATTGATCGATAATCCATGAAATATCTTACAACCAACAGAATGTATTAGGCATCCTTGTGCCGATTGTCAGACAGAGGAATTAAAGAGAGGCCATTGCGTTTACTTACAGACTGAGAGTCCTTTGTGCGAGTGCAGCATAGAAAGACTTTCAGACGACGAGTCCAACTGCTGGCCTGACCTTCCTCTAGGCGGTGTCTACAACCATGAAAAAAGGAGAGGGTGAAGCTGAGAAATACAAAACATCAGAGGGCTAGAAAAACGGAAAGAAGGAAAGTTCCTATACCGCAAGTTGTAAGTGCGCAGGTTTCTTTGTCTTCTTTTGGTTGCACGCAGCTTCACAAAAGTTCTTCCAGTTGGGTCAAACACACAGAGAACCGTAATGCAGACACTGAGTATGACCACCCAGTTACAAACCACCATCCCTGTACAGGGGTCAAAGAACAGGAAAGGATCAGTGCAATACAATAGTCATTCATAGGTGAGCGTTAGGTCTCCAGGTATACACACTTTTACATTCAGAAACTCTTCATGTTGTGCCCATGTGACCTGTTCATTGGGATGTCCAGTTTGAACAAATAATTCTCCCTAAATGTTTAATAGAAGGGCCCCAAAACTGAAGATGATGCCACCTGTCCCAGCAGATTCACTTTCAGCTTGTGCTCGGCACAAGACAAACTTCCCTGTGTTATCACATCAACCATGCTGTGTGTGGCTACCTGACTTGTTTCATCAGGTAAGCCAGCCCCATCATATGGCCACCCCATTTATGGCTTCCTGATGTACGTCATACATTGGTTGGGATCACCAAGGGATCTCTGTGGGAGTCCGGCAATGACTGACAGCTAGGCTTCCAGGGCCTAAAAGGTAGTTTCACAGTTTAAGGGCACAATCAGACATAGATGTAAATCGGTCCAAGATCGGACCACAATGCACGGACTGGCAGCAGCTGTTCAGACTTGATCATGACGACTTCATATATTTCTTTGAGACCGTCATGCTCGAATCGACAGACCTGCAGTAAATCAGTGGTCCGATCTTGGACGTCTGTATGCGCTCTAATACTGATCGACGATACTGCTCTGGTATAAAAACGACATCAAAGCATCAGCTATCAGATCACTTTGTGGAATTAACTACAAGGACTACATAAATGGTTCAAATAAACATTAAAAACTTTTAGAAAAAAGAACAAGTAAAAACAGGCTCCATTAAAATAAATAAAAACCATCAAACAATACAACTCCTCCTGCAAGATCAAGCCCTAAATGAGGCCTTATCAACTGGAAATTAATGTTATTGTTGCTGAATAAAAAAAATTGTTTGCAGATCTGAACGCCAAGATAAGTTTACTACTTACAGGGTTAAAGGCTTTGCCTCCACTTACCCAGTGTAACGTTCTTCGCGGTGACATCATTGCAGGATGTGTAATACTGAGCGAGCCAGACAATACCGACAATGGCATAGATAAACTCGATCACCAGAATGGCTACAAGGGATGGCAGACCGTGGAAAAATTATTATTTGCACATTACGCATGCATACCAAGAGAAATGTTGCTGGTAACTCTTACTCACCAAGCCGGACGTATAGAACATACTGCATGGAGTCTCTAGGCTCTGTGTACAGGATTCCCCCTCTCATGCTCAACCAGATGATGGCCACCTCTGCAATCATACAACTCAACAAAATGCCCAGATACCCGCGGCCGTGATCCACCAGATTCAGGGAACATGTCTCATTCGGGTTATAGGTCAGTCCAAAGAGAACCACGGATAGGATAACAAACCTGTGAGAGACAATAGTAGTATATTAAAATGCCACAACTCATGACCTCTGCTTAAGGCCATATTCACAAGTTCAGCATTTCACACCAGTATTTGGAAGCCAAAACCAGGAGTGGGTGATAAATACAGAAGTGGTGACTTGTTTCTAATCTATTACACTTTTCCACCTGATTTTTCCTTACAAATACTGATGTAACACTGATCAAATACTGATCATGTGCACGTGGTCTAAAGGAAACCTGTCACCTCGATAAATGCTACGAACCTGCAGATATTGGGATAATCTACAGGTAAATGGCGTCACAATGCTGCCCGGCCTCCGTACTTAAAGTTCGACTGTTTCGAGAAAATGGACGGGAGCCACTAGACATCAGTCATTGGGACACACACAGAGATACTTTTAAAACAGCTTTGGTAAGTTTTAGCCACCGAATAGTAGCTTTGGTCGATGGAGGTCCTTGTCCTGAGACCCTCAACCACTGCTATAACGAAAAGATACAAGCACTTGGGCTAATCCTCGGAGAGCAGGCAGAGAAGTGTACGGACCCACAGACTTTCTATTGCTTCCGCTGAAGAGGCTTTCAGCGTATCTGCCCTTTTTTTGATCGAATAGTGGGGGTCTCAGAACCCAGACCCCCACCAACTAAACAGTGGATACAACACAGAACATTTTTTAAGTTTTACAATTCCTTTAAAGGCTACAACCCTTTTTTTTCTACTTCCTTTTAATGAATCATGTGAAAAACCATCTCCGTAATTGGTTTTCATAACAACCTCTATAGTTTCGCTTCTCAGGTTGCGTTCACACGCAGAGTGGCCATTCATAATGGACAAGAGTTTTGCAGGTGAAATAGCCGTTTCCCGGCAAGATTAAGTGATTGTGCAGGGAAACAGTAAAACCACCGCGGAGACAAAGGGCTGCTGTGTTTAAAAGATGCAGCATGACCGCTACGTGTGAATGCAGACTAAAGCTTGCATATATTACAATACATTGCGGTGTCAATCCCAATACCTGGCTACTTATAAGCTCAGTCTCCAGCCTATCTTCTTTTATTCTGAACCTCACCCTAAGCTTAATTGTAATTAAATCCAATCAGAATAGTGATTAGACTGAGCCATCAGCGAGTCAAGCTGTTGGGATTGACACTGAACAGCTTAGAGCAGTTCATAATGTACTTTAATACATGCAAGCTGTAGAAGCCAAATTATTGAACAAAAAAAAAAATCTATATTTAATTTAAGCAATACAATTATAGCCTTTAATAAATTATTGTTCAGGGAATAAACATTTCTGGCAATACAAGTATTTCCCACGATAAAATGATTGATCATGAGAAATATATTTTTGTACTTGTCATCATATCGTGGTCAGATCTTTCTACCAATGGCTGGCTTCAGTTTAGTGATCTTCTGTAGACTTATCTGCTTAGGAGAAAAGCTCTGTCACTTTACACAATCCGTTCTCCAGCCTAAAGATTAACAGGCTTGTCTCCGGAGAACTACAGATTATCAGGGTTATATGATAAACCTTCTTACTCACCACGTGGTGTGCAATACAAAGAGGAAGATTCCCGGTAATACCAAATCATCGCTGCCCACAGACCAGCGCCGGCGAAACACGACAATCCCCGGCATGGTGAGCAGCAAACACTATGTCACCGCGGCCTGCCTTTACCATCTGTAGGAAAGGGACAAAAAGCGCTATGGTAAGTGGAAGCAATATCGCAATTACAATGTTATTGAATATACAAAAATATACAAGCTAGGGGGCAACCATGGGGAACCCTACAGGGGTTGCTGGCAGGGGGTCCTAGAGCCTCAAATGGAAGTCCCTCCTCCTATAATATTGCACACTACACATATCAGGATATGAGCCGATGTAAAGATCTAACCAATGAGACCGTCCACGTAGTGTTAGAGGAGACACGTTTACCTTCCCTGTGAGCCTAGCAGATATGTAAGTAGTAGAATATTACAGGACTGCATTACTATTAGACATTACATCACCACTAAAACGACCATCTTCTCCACAGAGCTTACAATCCGGCCTTTCATAACCATATATGACTATACATTTAGATTCTAATGAAAGTATTGGGCTCTGGTTTCGTCTGCCGCCCCAGGCCATGCCTAGAACAATGGTGAATGTGCAGTGAAGTCCTCTGGATAACAAGCGGCCTCTGTTCCTACTCACATCAGCGCCCACCATCATCCATTCCTATCCCCTCCTCGGCTTATTTGTAAAGTCGAAGCACCTGTTGCCCAAGGGCCCGTGTCTCACATCCACCTGCCGGGCTTCAGCCCCATGTATTATTCCTTTTTTTTCCCTCTCTACCATTTGTCTTAATGATTTACATGTCTTGATCTTATCTGTTCACCACAGAGCTTATCTCAGTATCTCTAACCTCAACCAGAAGCCACTACAGCGCTGCGGGTGTCCCACTTCCTTATACAGATAAGAAACATTAGATGTGCTACCAGAATTGTGTTCTGCTCACATGTTACTTAATTTGGGGAAGGCTGCCGCCAGTTTTTCCCAGGGCTGTGGAGTCGGAGTTGTGCAGTCAGAATCTGTGTCTATTTTGGTGGAGTCGGAGTACGTATAAAATGGAACGACTCCTAAAATCTAATATATAAAGCGGTGTGTGTGTGTGTGTGTGTGTGTGTGTGTGTGTGTGTGTGTGTGTGTCCGGGATTGGCATCTGCACCGTCGCAGCTACAGCCACAAAATTTTGCAGTCACACGTCTGGACACCGAGAGCGTCATAGGCTATGTTGTGAGGCGAAATTTTAACCCCGCGTGTTCCAATTCACCAAACAATTTGGCCCCTACATAATGGGGAAAAAGTGAAAGGAAAAGTGTTGGAGACAAATTGACAGCTGCTAGATGTGAACAAGGGGGACTTAAAGAATGAGAGTGATGGCGCCAAAGAGTATATACCGTACAGTTGCTAAGGTGGGGCCCCGACATGGGATACTCACCACACACGGGGATATGAACACACACACAAAATGCGCCACACACTACCACGTGCTTAAACACATATACCACCCTCAGCACACATTTCACCACACATACACCAACCTCACCACATAAAAATCGAAACACAAAAGTTGCCACTCAAAACTCGCCATGCGCAAAATTTGCCACATGCAAAACTAGGCTCATACAAAACTCGCCACATGTGCAAAACTCATGCACAACGCCACATGCACGAAAGTTGCAACACATGCAAAAGTTGCCTCACACAAAACTTGCACATACTCAAAGCGCACCACACATAAAACTCGCCACACGCAAAACTTGCTGCACACAACTTGCTACACTAACCTGTCACATGCAACTCGACACACAAAAATATACTACACGCATGTCGCCACACAAAACTCATCTCACAAAAGTCGCTACATGCATGTCGCCACACGCATCTCAACACACACAACTTGACACATGAAACTCGCCCTAAAACACACACAAGTCTGGTATTATCCTTCAAAAATAAAAATCTGATTAATAAGCAGACAAACTACAAGAGCAACAAATGTACCATATAGGAAATACGGCAGCTGTCAGTCACATCACCTGTCTATTATGTGTATGTGTGAGCTAATATATACTGCCAGGGGGGAGGGCTTCCTGTTGGATGGGGATTTATCAGGCTGCCAATTTAGCTTACAAATACTGAGGTAAAAATACTGACCAAATAAGGTGTGAACGAGGTCTAATACAGGAGGAGATGACGCACAGATATATACAGGAAGAGATGACAAACAGGTACATTCTATATACAGGGGAGATGACACACAGGTATACACTATATACAGGAGGAGATGACATACAGGTACATACTATATACAGGGGAGATGACACAGGTATATACTATATACAGGAGCAGATGACACACAGGTATATACTATATACAGGAGGAGAGGACTTACAGGTATATACTATATACAGGAGAGGACATACAGGTATATACTATATACAGGTGGAGATGACATACAGGTATATACTATATAAAAGAGATGACATACAGGTATATACTATATACAGGAGGAGATGACATACAGCAGGTACATACTACATACAGGGGAGATGACATACAGGTATATACTATATACAGGTATATACTATATACAGGAGCAGATGACACAGGTATATACTATATACAGGAGATGACTTACAGGTATATACTATATACAGGAGATGACATACAGGTATATACTATATACAGGAGATGACACAGGTATATACTATATACAAGAGGAGATGACGACATACAGGTATATACTATATATAAGAGGAGATGACATACAGGTATATACTATATACAGGAGGAGATGACACAGGTATATACTATATACAGGTGGAGATGACATACAGGTATATACTATATACAGGAGGAGATGACACAGGTATATACTATATACAGGAGATGACGACATACAGGTATATACTATACACTCACCGGCCACTTTATTAGGTACACCTGTCCAACTTCTTGTTATCACTTAATTTCTAATCAGCCAATCACATGGCGGCAACTCAGTGCATTTAGGCATGTAGACATGGTCAAGACAATCTCCTGCAGTTCAAACCGAGCATCAGTATGGGGAAGAAAGGTGATTTGAGTGCCTTTGAACGTGGCATGGTTGTTGGTGCCAGAAGGGCTGGTCTGAGTATTTCAGAAACTGCTGATCTACTGGGATTTTCACGCACAACCATCTCTAGGGTTTACAGAGAATGGTCCGAAAAAGAAAAAAAATCCAGTGAGCGGCAGTTCTGTGGGCGGAAATGCCTTGTTGATGCCAGAGGTCAGAGGAGAATGGGCAGACTGGTTCGAGCTGATAGAAAGGCAACAGTGACTCAAATCGCCACCCATTACAACCAAGGTAGGCCTAAGAGCATCTCTGAACGCACAGTGCGTCGAACTTTGAGGCAGATGGGCTACAGCAGCAGAAGACCACACCGGGTACCACTCCTTTCAGCTAAGAACAGGAAACTGAGGCTACAATTTGTACAAGCTCATCGAAATTGGACAGTAGAAGATTGGAAAAACGTTGCTTGGTCTGATGAGTCTCGATTTCTGCTGCGACATTCGGATGGTAGGGTCAGAATTTGGCGTAAACAACATGAAAGCATGGATCCATCCTGCCTTGTATGGAGCATCTTTGGGATGTGCAGCCGACAAATCTGCGGCAACTCTGTGATGCCATCATGTCAATATGGACCAAAATCTCTGAGGAATGCTTCCAGCACCTTGTTGAATCTATGCCACGAAGAATTGAGGCAGTTCTGAAGGCAAAAGGGGGTCCAACCCGTTACTAGCATGGTGTACCTAATAAAGTGGCCGGTGAGTGTATATAAGAGGAGATGACACATATATATACTATATACAGGAGGAGACGACATACAGGTATATACTATATACAGGAGGAGATGACACAAGTATATACTATATACAGGAGGAGATGACACAGGTATATACTATATACAGGAGGAGATGACACATAGGTATATACAATATAAGGAGGAGATGACATACAACAGGTATATACTATTTACAGGGGAGATGACATACAGGTATATACTATATACAGGGAAGATGACATACAGGTATATACTATATACAGGGAAGATGACATACAGGTATATACTATATACAGGAGATGACATACAGGTGTATACTATATATAACGGAGATGACAAACATGTATATACCGAGGGGAAAATGAGAGGTGTGAGGTGAAAATGAGAGGTGTGAGGTGAAAATGAAAAAGTGTGATTGGAAAATGAGAGGAATGAGGGAAAATAGTGGAGTGATCGGAAAATGACAGTGTGAGGTCGAAATGACAAGTATTAGGGGGGAATGAGAGGAGTGAGGGGGGAATGAGAGGAGGGGTAAAATAAGAGGTGTGAGGGAGAAAATGAAAGATGTGAGGGGGAAAATGAGAGGTGTGATGGGAAAATGAGAGAAGTGAGGTGCTAAATGAGAGGCGTGATGGGAAAATAAGAGAAGTGAGGTGCTATAACTAACCACAGATATTTACTATGCCCAGGCAACGCTGGGCTCTTCAACTAGTATATAATAAATTGGGTTCAGTAGTACAGTGCAGGATGTGCTGTAAATGTTTTCAGAATAATTTGGGAAAGTTATAAAACGTATGTTCTGTTCCTGATCTAAGCTTTTAAATGAGATGAATGTGCTGCGTTTTATGCACATGCTCAGTAGTGAGACAGTGCTGTGGAGTCGTAGATGAGATGAATCTGTGCTGCACTTTCTGTACATGCTAAGTAGCGAGGTCGGGCTGTGGAGTCGTAGATGAGATGAATCTGTGCTGCACTTTATGTATACTACCATTCAAAAGTTTAGGGTCACTTAGAAATTTCCTTATTTTTTAAAGAAAAGCACAGTTTTTTCCAATGAAGCTAACATTAAATTATTCAGAAATACACTCTATACACTGTTAATGTGGTAAATGACTATTCTAGCTGCAAACGTCTGGTTTGTAATGCAATATCTTCATAGGTGTATAGAGGCCCATTTCCAACAACCATCACTCCAGTGTTCTTATGGTACTTTGTGTTTGCTAACTGTGTAAGAAGGCTAATGGATGGTTAGATTACCCTAAAAAACCCTTGTGCGAGTATGTTAACACAGCTGAAAACAGTTGGGCTGATTAGAGAACCTATAAACCTGACCTTCCTTTGAGCTAGTTGAGAATCTGGAGCATTACATTTGTTGGTTCCATTAAACTCTCAAAATGGCAAGAAAAAAAGAACTTTCATGTGAAACTCAACAGTCTATTCTTGTTCTTAGAAATGAAGGCTATTCCATGCGAGAAATTGCCAAGAAATGAAGATTTCCTACAACGGTGTGTGCTACTCCCTTCAGAGGAGAGGACAAACAGGCTCTAACCAGAGTAGAAAGAGTAGAGGGAGGCCCCACTGCACAACTGAGCAACAAGACAAGTACATTAGAGTCTGCAGTTTCAGAAATCGACGCCTCACAGGTCCTCAACTGGCAGCTTCATTAAATAGTACACGCAAAACGCCAGTGTCAACGTCTACTGTGAAGAGGAGACTCCGGGATGCTGGCCTTCAGGGCAGAGTGGCAAAGAAAAAGCCATATCTGAGACTGGCTAATAAAAGGAGAAGATTAATATGGGCAAAAGAACACAGACATTGGACAGAGGAAGATTGGAAAAAAGTGTTATGGACAGACGAATCCAAGTTTGAGGTGTTTGGATCACACAGAAGAACAACTGAAAAGATGCTGGAAGAGTGCCTGCCGCAATCTGTCAAGCATGGTGGAGGTAATGTGATGGTCTGGGTTTGCTTTGGTGCTGGTAAAAAAAGGGAGATGAAGTTAAAAGGCATTTTGAATAGGGAAGGCTATCACTCCATTTTGCAACGCCATGCCATACCATACCCTGTGGACAGCACTTGATTGGAGCCAATTTCATCCTACAACAGGACAATGACCCAAAGCACACCTCCAAATTATGCAAGAACTATTTAGGGAAGAAGCAGGCAGCTGGTATTCTATCTGTAATTGAGTGGCCAGCGCAGTCACCAGATCTCAACCCCACTGAGCTGTTGTGGGAGCAGCTTGACAGAATGGTATGCAAAAAGTGCCCATCAAGCCAACCCAACTTGTGGGAGAGGCTTCTGGAGGCATGGGGTGAAATTTCTCCAGATTACCTCAGCAAATTAACTGCTAGAATGCCAAAGGTCTGTAAAGCTGGAATTGCTACAAAGGGAGCATTCTTTGATGAAAGCAAAGTTTGAAGGAGAAAATTATTATTTCAAATAAATAATAAATAAATTATTTTCAAACCTTGTCAGTGTCTGGACTAGATTTTCAATTCATTTGGCAACTCATTTGATTAATAAAAGTATGAGTTCTCAGGGAACGGTAGTGTACATGCTCAGTAGTGACCAGTGCTGTGGAGTTGTAGATGAGATGAATCTGTGCTGCACTTTATGTACATGCTTAGGCTACGCTCACATTTGCGTTGTTGGGCGCAGCGTCGTCGACGGATACCGACGCATGCGTCATGCGCCCCTATCTTTAACATGGGGGGCGCATGGACATGCGCCGGTATGCGTTGTAATTTTCCCTGCGCCGAAATTCCTGATCTTTACTATCTTATGACAACGCATGCGTCGCAAAACGCTGCGTTGTGTACATGCGCCCAACAACGCAAATGTGAACGTAGCCTAAGTACTGACCGGTGCTGTGGATTTGGGGTCAGGGAAATTGAGAAGTAGGAGTAGGAGGTTTGGCTTACCAACTCCAGAGCCCTGGTTTTACCACAACTCACTATCTAGGGGAAAGGAGTGAAGAAACTATTTTTGTTCTGGTTGGGGAGAGTGGAGAGTTGGTGCAAATTGATTGCAGGACCCAGTCCGTCAGCTGCATCAGTAATGTGTGGCCATCAGAAAGGAGCCCTAAAAACTGCCACCAACATCAGGCATCCATGGGTTATTTTTTTTCTGTTAGCCATCCTTGTGCTGTCGCAAGAAATTTGGCCAGGCCAGCTGATTAAAAGAAGCGCCGCAGATGCTGTGATGTAGGAGGTGGTTCTCAAGGCTCCTGTCCGATGGGCACAGATTACCGATGTGGCCGATAGAACAAAGTGCTGCAAATCTATTTGCACCAACTCTAGTCAAATATATCTATAGATTTCCATTCACCAGGCGGAGGACAAAAGAATGCTGTTTCATCAGACTGGTAATGTTGGTTTATTGTATAGAGTATTCTATACACCGATATTCATGCAGGGGGTAAATATCAGAGGTATGGATTGGCAAGTAATTCTCCATGAGTGCATCTTTGGTGGACACTGCAAATGCCGTATGGATACAGCCCGATATGGATGCAACCATAGACATTCTCTAAAGACAGCTTTGGAGATGACAAGATAATCAATGCAAAAGGCCAAGACCAAGGACACCATGACAATCAGACGATTTCTCTTAGGGAAGGTTTTTGTAGCCAAATATTTCCCCCTTCATATAAATACATGGATGGGACTCTTTGGCGTATATTCACACATTGCCAATTTGATGTGTACACATCACAGAGGAAAACAGCAAGTATCTGCAAAATTGTGCCGAAATAGTTACCTCTGCTGGAGATTTCAGGGCTTACAGACAACAGAAAAGAACTCTCCCCCCCCCCGTTAACGTTACAGATGGTCCAGATGGTCTAAAGATGCGTTTCTCTACTCAAAATGTTACATATCCATAATCAAAAATATATCAGAGGTTATCTGTACCAAATCCCAATGGGAAACTGCAGAACAAGTGTCAAATCATAAAACACCAGACTTATCTGCACATTAGTCCTACGTCAATATTATACTGTATGTGCCACCTAATATACCGTATATACTCGAGCATAAGCCGACCCGAGTATAGGCCAAGACCCCTAATTTTGCCACAAAAAACTGGGAAAACTTAATGACTCGAGTATAAGCCTAGGGAAATGCAGCAGCTACCGGTAAGTTTCAAAAATAAAAATAGGTACCAATAAAAGTAAAATTAATTGAAAGTAGGTTAAATGTTTTTGAATATCCATATTGAATCAGAAGCCCCATATAATGCTCCATAAAGTTCATGATGGGCCCCATAAGATGCTCCATACAAAATATGCCCCATATAATACTCCATACAGTTTATGATGGGCCCCATAAGATGCTCCATATTAAAATATGCCCCATATAATGCTGCATAAATAATAATAATCTTTATTTTTTTTATATAGCGCTAACATATTCCGCAGCACTTTACAGTTTGCACACATTATCATCACTGTCCCCGATGGGGCTCACAATATAAATTCCCTATCAGTATGTCTTTGGAATGTGGGGGGAAACCGGAGTACCCGAAGGAAACCCACGCAAATACGGAGAGAACATACAAACTCTTTGCAGATGTTGTCCTTGGTGGGGTTTGAACCCAGGACTCCAGCGCTGCAAGGCTGCTGTGCTAACCACTGCGCCACCGTGCTGCCATAAAGGTTAATAATGGTCCCATAAGATGCTTCTTAGAAACATTTGCCCCATACAATGCTGCATAAAGGTTGATTATGGCCCCATAAGATGCTCCATATAAACATTTGCCCCATACAATGCTGCATAAAGGTTAATAATAGCCCCATAAGATGCTCCATAGAAACATTTGCCCCATATAATGCTGCACAAAGGTTGATTATGGCCCCATAAGATGCTCCATAGAAACATTTGCCCCATATGCTGTTGCTGCGATTAGAAAAAAAAAAAGACAGTCACCTCTCGTCGCTCAGGCCCTCGGCACTTGCGATATTCACCTCTCCCCGTTCCACCGACGGGTGCAGCTATGTCTTCCACGTCCTTTGCAGTGACTGTTCAGGCAGAGGGCGGCGCGCACACTAAACACGTCATCGCACCCTCTGACCTGAACGTCACAGCCAGAGGTCGCGGAAGACAGAGCTCATTACAGTAATGAGTGGAGTGGAGTCACGTCCATATTCATTACTTTAATGAGCGGTACCATGTGACTGCTGAACACAGGAAGAACTGTCGGCGCGTGGAGACCATCGGAGATGCAGGGACCGCGCCAGGAGCAGGTGAGTATGTGACAGCTGCTGCTCCCCCTCCCCCGGTGCCCCCCTGGGACAATGACTCGAGTATAAGCCGAGAGGGGCACTTTCAGCCTCCAAAAATGGGCTGAAAATCTCGGTTTATACTCAAGTATATACGGTAACTGTTGGGAACACATGACGGCCCTTAATATTCCCTAATAGATTTCCTACCACTCAAGGAGGGTGGTCCCCTATGATGAGGTTCCCTAATAAATCCATGGTAAAACAGTTTAAAAAAAAAAAAAAAAAAATCCATGAAATCATAGCAATCATCTTTTCAACATCCCTGCAGATCATAGACTGCCATAATAACCCATCCGTCTGATGAGTGGAGTAAATGGGACACTTGTCAGTCCCGCTGGACGCACGTCTGGAGCTTCTTCAGTTATATACATCCTTGTCTTATGGATTGTTTCTTACCTGTATTACTAGGAGACCTTGTGGAGAGTTATCAGTAAGCAAATATCATTATCAAAGGGCACTAACCGCTGCGATAGGTAATGAATCAATTCGGAAATATTAGGGGCAGTAATTTATTCCTGATGGATATATTAGTAGGAGGCACATAATGTATGGCCTCGTCTGAAGCACAGATTTAGCACTAATACTCTTCTACGTCTGTATTATGAATTGACTCTTGAGCTTCAGTAACAAATTGAGTGTTGATACCACTATTTTCTAGAGTGTTTTTGATTTCAGATGCTGTAACATTTTGATATTTGAGACTTGGATTTTTTATACTGACAGGACACACACGGTTTAATAACGGAAGGTAATGCAAACCTTAGGATATTATTAATTAAAAGGGAATCTTTCAGTAGGATCAACCTTGCTAAGCCATCTATATGGGCACTAGATGGTGGCCCAATTCTAACGCATCGGGTATTCTAGAATATGTATGTAGTTTATTTACGAAGATTACAGAATAATGCAATGAATACACAGGATTCGGACGGCCAGGCGCGACCAATCAGCGAAGCGTGGTTCAAATCCTGCGCCAATTCGCGGCCAGACTGCGTCTGTCGCTGATTGTTCGTGGCCGGGCGCAACTAATCAGTGAAGCCAGGGCCAGCTCCAGGTTTTTGAGGTCCCCGGACGAAAGAGTCTCACAGCTGACGTAGTATACAACACAGTCACGTAGTAAATAGCACAGCTACGTAGTATATAGCACAGCCCACATAGTATACAGCACAGCCCACGTAGTATACAGCACAGCCCACGTAGTATACAGCACAGCCCACGTAGTATATAGCTCAGCCACGTAGTATATAGCTCAGCCACGTAGTATATAGCTCAGCCACGTAGTATATAGCTCAGCCACGTAGTATATAGCTCAGCCACGTAGTATATAGCTCAGCCACGTAGTATATAGCTCAGCCACGCAGTATATAGCTCAGCCACAAAGTATATAGCACAGCCACGTAGTATACAGCACAGCCACAAAGTATACAGCACAGCCACGTAGTATATAACACAGCCCACGCAGTATATAACACAGCCCACGCAGTATATAACACAGCCCACGCAGTATATAACACAGCCCACGCAGTATATAACACAGCCCACGCAGTATATAACACAGCCCACGCAGTATATAACACAGCCCACGCAGTATATAACACAGCCCACGCAGTATATAACACAGCCCACGCAGTATATAACACAGCCCACGCAGTATATAACACAGCCCACGCAGTATATAACACAGCCCACGCAGTATATTGCACAGCCACACAGTATTCAACACAGCCCGCGTAGTATATAACACAGCCGACGTAGTATATAACACAGCCCACGTAGGAAATAGCACAGCCCACGCCCACGTAGTATATAACCCAGCCCACGTAGTATATAGCACAGCAATGTAGTATATAACACAGGCCACGTAGTATATAACCCAGCCCACGTAGTATATAGCACAGCGACGTAGTATATAACACAGCCCACGCAGTATATAACACAGGCCACGTAGTATCTAGCACAGTGACATAGTATATAACACAGCCCACGCAGTATATAACAGGCCACGCAGTATATAGCAATGTGGGCACCATATCCCTGTAAAAAAAACTAATTAAAATAAAAAAAATAGTTATATACTCACCTTTCGGCGGCCCCCGGATCCAGCCCAGGCGTTTAGCGATGCTCCTCGTGACGCTCCGTTCCCAGTAATGCCTTGCGGCAATAACCCTTGATGATGTAGCGGTCTCGCGAGATCGCTACGTCGTGATCTCGAGTCATTGCCGCAAGGCATTCTTGGGACCGGAGCATCGCGAGGAGTGGGAAAGGCTGCCGCGGACGCCGGAAGGTGAGAATATAATGTTTTTGGGGTTTTTTATTATTATTTTTAACATTATATGTTTTTAGTATTGATGCTGCATAGGCAGCATCAATAGTAAAAAGTGAAGCGGTGTTTAAATCCCGCCCCAATATCGCTGTTTCGCCGGGCGCGACCAATCAGCGACCCGGGATTTCCGCGACATACGGAAGCTACAGACAAACAGATGGAAGTACCCCTTAGACAATATATATATATATATACACACTCACCGGCCACTTTATTAGGTACACCATGCTAGTAACGGGTTGGACCCCCTTTTGCCTTCAGAACTGCCTCAATTCTTCGTGGCATAGATTCAACAAGGTGCTGGAAGCATTCCTCAGGGATTTTGGTCCATATTGACATGATGGCATCACACAGTTGCCGCAGATTTGTCGGCTGCACATCCCAAAGATGCTCCATACAAGGCAGGATGGATCCATGCTTTCATGTTGTTTACGCCAAATTCTGACCCTACCATCCGAATGTCGCAGCAGAAATCGAGACTCATCAGACCAAGCAACGTTTTTCCAATCTTCTACTGTCCAATTTCGATGAGCTTGTACAAATTGTAGCCTCAGTTTCCTGTTCTTAGCTGAAAGGAGTGGTACCCGGTGTGGCCTTCTGCTGCTGTAGCCCATCTGCCTCAAAGTTCGACGCACTGTGCGTTCAGAGATGCTCTTAGGCCTACCTTGGTTGTAACGGGTGGCGATTTGAGTCACTGTTGCCTTTCTATCAGCTCGAACCAGTCTGCCCATTCTCCTCTGACCTCTGGCATCAACAAGGCATTTCCGCCCACAGAACTGCCGCTCACTGGATTTTTTTTCTTTTTCGGACCATTCTCTGTAAACCCTAGAGATGGTTGTGCGTGAAAATCCCAGTAGATCAGCAGTTTCTGAAATACTCAGACCAGCCCTTCTGGCACCAACAACCATGCCACGTTCAAAGGCACTCAAATCACCTTTCTTCCCCATACTGATGCTCGGTTTGAACTGCAGGAGATTGTCTTTACCATGTCTACATGCCTAAATGCACTGAGTTGCCGCCATGTGATTGGCTGATTAGAAATTAAGTGTTAACAAGAAGTTGGACAGGTGTACCTAATAAAGTGGCCGGTGAGTGTGTGTGTATATATATATATATATATATATATATATATATATATATATATATATATATATATATATATATATATATATATATATATATATATATATATATATATATATATATATATATATATATATATATATATATATATATATATATATATATATCATAGGAGGCAGAATAACATAATACCTTCAGATCTGTGATCCAATGTCTTATTCTGGAGAAATCCATAATTTCTTAACATGTGAATGAGCTGTTAAGATCTATGGGCCTGACATAGATCTCCCCGAGAATCTGCCTCCAGAGGTTATTATTAGTGATGAGCGAATATACTCGTTACTCGAGATTTCTCGAGCACGCTCGGGTGACCTCCAAGTATTTTTTAGTGCTCGGAGATTTAGTTTTTATTGCCGCAGCTGAACGATTTACATCTGTTAGCCAGCACATAAGTACATGTGGGGATTCCCTAGCAACCAGCCAACCCCCACATGTACTTATGCTGGCTAACAGATGTAAATCATTCAGCTGCGGCAATGAAAACTAAATCTCCGAGCACTGTAAAATACTCGGAGGCCACCCGAGCGTGCTCGAGAAATCTTGAGTAACGAGTATATTCACTCATCACTAATTATAATAAATGAAAGTGGGAGTTACCAGTGTGAGACCAGTAATGACTGACAGTCTGCTCTCCTGATCTACATGTCTCACACTGGTAACTCCACCTTTCAATTAAGATAAGCACTGGAGGCAGATTCTCAGGGAGATCTATGTCGGCCCATAGATCTTAACAGCTCATTTACATATTAAGAAAAATGTGGATTTCTCTGGAATAAGCCATCGGATCACAGATATCAAGGTGTCATTTTATTCAGCTTTCTATGAGCTTCATGCCCTTATAGCCAGCTTAGGAGGGTTGATTCTACTGATAGATTCCCTATAATATCAATTTTACTCAATGATGATTATTTGTCTCTTTGCATTGTAAAGAGTGAGGTTTAATACAGATTTTCTTACCATGGTATTGAATAAAGATTAGTAATTTTCACAAGAGAGGGTTCTTTTCTGTCATCAGTAAGCTTTCTTATTTGAGAGCCCCCCAAATCTATCATTTTTAATTTCTGTATGTTAGTTTGAAACTTCTGATTTCAGATCTTCCATACAAGACTCTGCACATCTCAGCCCCCTGCGGTGATATTTCACTCCATGAGACCACAACAACCTCCAATTAGCTGTAGTGGCCACATGGAACGGAACGTGGCCACAAGACCGGATTTTTCTGCAGATTTATAACGCAAATTGTCATTTCAGGTGACTTTAGAATAAGACATCCTGCATGTACATGGGGAATATCACTTATTCTGATTGCTATGTGATTCGCATCCTGAATTTTAGCAGATTTTCCACTCATCAAGAAGCCCTTCTTCTTGTATCTTCCTGCTTTTGCTTTTCTACAGCTTCTCTCATTCCTCTTTCAAAAGACTTCTATTGGCAGCAGGAGTCATTTGACCTCTCACTGCAGACAGATTTGTAGACAGATTTGAACTTTTTTTTTTTTTTTATCTTTACAGCAAATGATCAATGCAGGAGGCAAAAAAGTGACTAAAATAGGGGGAAGAGAGTAATGATTAAATTTCCTTATCTTCACTTTTACAATTGATTTTCATAAGTCAACAGTAAAAGTGTAGCTACTATTTACATATCTATGATCAAATTCCACGAAAAACATACCAATAAATGCACAAGCAAAATTGACATGTGGATTGCTAAAATATGCATAGCAGGTCAATTTCTGGCCCGAAAAAAAAATTAGCGGGTAGAGAAAATATCCCTTTAATTTTACTGGCAGATATTTCACAGTACAGCCGTCAAGTCTGAACAAGCCCTTATAATACATTTGACCGAAGTTCCAGATTTCTCAATGTATCTTTTGAACAAATAGCACTAAATAGTAAAAGTGACATGCTACTACATGCTTCATCCATAGGCCACCCGTCTAATAGAAAAAAAACAAAAAACGCACAGTAGACCTGACCCCTTGGTATATGTGTCAGGAGCATTACCCAGTGCATTTACCAAACGTACAGTCTGAACAAAACCTTAATTCGTAGCATTTGCTCTGGCTCAAGGCGAGATGTCCATACGAGGGCATACAGATTGGTTGTGTGAGTCACCCCCTTTCAGGCAGGATCTGACTCATGGATTTCCCATCATTTTTTGAATACTGATCCAAGTTTATAATTTACACTAAAGGGATGTACGTTAATAGAAGTCCCACTATTGCACTAATTAGGGTTTCCCTTCAGATTAGTGTTCACCAGAAGACTACAATCTGACATCCATGGTAACAATCCAGCCCAAATACACCGTAATCAGTTCTTAAAATTTAACCCCTTACTGCTGGAGCCAGTAGAAGAAATCCCACAAACATCACTTTATTCCAGGACGTGTAGAGTCTGTCCTGTTTACTGTTCCCGTTACATAACCTGCTCGCTGGAACTTTGTACTCGGCTCACAAGCCACATATTTAAAGACGTCTGAATAAGAAGCTGGCTTTTCTTACATGACACACTGTCATAGTCATAGGGTGCCACTGCCCAGATAGCTTAGACATGGGGTGCTGGTGGGGGATCCTCACATTAGAGAGCGAGCCTGTGGCAGTCGTCATCCGATTTTCTTTGCCTTACAAAAGGGGCTTGGGTAAATGAGCCTAAATTGATTTTTTTTCCTGATGCGGCAGAGGCATTATTTTGTTTGTCACGATGAGAAATTCCCTATTGACCACCGTCTATCTGCTTTTTCCCAGAGAAAGAAGCTCTGCATAATGTAGACCCCTCCAAACAAAAACCCTTAGCTTCCCCAATCTGTGTGAGATATGGGGAGGTAGTAGAAGGGTTAATTATGTCAATCCTTGATATTCTGGATTTTGAGTGCAGGCATGAATACAGGGGTACTCATGATTACGAATCTGCTCAATACCTGCAATATCCTGTCGAAATGTATTTCCAGCCAGGAAGCCCCTGATAAATGACCCGATATCTGTCTCCTCCCTGCATAGTGTCAGTGCAGTACCTGCTCCGGTCTCATGTGCCCGCGCTGTGCTCTCCGTCTCCTCTGTCTGGACTATTGACTTTTAAATCAATATTGACCATTTGATCTTTGCCTGGTGTAGCAGGTGGAAATAAGCAAAATGCCCCATGCCCTCGCTTTCTACAGCTGTTTAACCATTTCCTGGCTCCCCCTTTTCTGATAGTCCCCTATAGCCAGCCCTAGATTTCCTCTAGATTTTTTATTTAGTCTGATCTGGACATCATGATTACATCTGTCTCAAACGCATTTTACTAGCTGCCATAATACAGCTTTTTCAATATGGGAGAAGAGCAGCTGCCTGGGATCTCAGCTGCCACTTATCTCCCAAAAACACAGGGATCAATATGAGAATATTTAACCCTCTTTAGAAACAACTTCTGCCCCCTCTGCTGTCACACTTACCCATCAAACTCATAAATATCTCCATCCAGAGATTTACTACCAGGATTACCTAATTTTAGTGACTGACAGTTTTATCAGACCCAAAAATTCTTTAATTCGCACCATTCTAGCTACATCTAAAGTTATAAAGTTCACATCAGTGCATGAAAAACAATCAATATTTAATCAAATAAAATATATTAAAATAAATGAAATAAAATATAATATACCTTAAAATAAATGATTTTCCATCTGCATTGTGATCTGTAAGGAATCAGCTTTCATACATGAATAATTAAAAAGCTATAAAGACCAAACACCATTTTCCATGTTAGTAATTTTTTTTATTTTTTTTTTAAACGTCCTCTTAGATATATAGACAATTAGACATCACCCGAAAAAAAATGGATAAGACCGTAGGATGCTGCAATATTTTTCAAGCAGACCGTTGGTTCATGTGGAAAAACATTCATGTGAACGATCATATTGATTAACATAGGTCCATGAGCGGTCCGTTTACCAGACAAACAACATTCAGACCGAAAGTGCATGTGTGAACGCACTCATACATTCATGTTGTTTTAATACAGGAGATAAGCCGTGCCAGAAATTCCCGGCAGCCCTTTATCTCTCGTTTTTCTTGGTCTCGCTACATGCAAAGTCTATGTAGGTTATAGGAAGAAAGAAAAAATCCCATATTGTTTCAAAATGGGAATTAAAGGGAACCTGTCACCTGAATTTGGCGGGACCAGTTTTGGGTCATATGGGCGGGGTTTTTGGGTGTTTGATTCACCCTTTCCTTACCCGCTGGCTGCATGCTGGCTGCAATATTGGACTGAAGTTCATTCTCTGTCCTCCATAGTACACGCCTGCGTAAGGCAAGATTGCCTTGTGCAGGCATGTACTCCGGAGGACAGAGAATGAACTTCAATCCAATATTGTGGCCAGCATGCAGCCAGCATGCAGCCAGCGGGTAAGGAAAGGGTGAATCAAACACCCGAAAACCCCGCCCATATGACCCAAAACTGGTCCCGCCAAATTCAGGTGACAGGTTCCCTTTAAGTGATAAGTAATGGCTTGAGTTTTCCTATCTCTCAGGAAAATAAAAGCGCAAAAGCGTTAAAATACCACTTGTTCCATCTTTGTCTAGCCTGGCGAGCCTCTGACAGTCGTATATCCGGCTCCATATTTATAATGCAGTGAGAAATGTCAATATGCTGTAAGGATATTTAGTCAGGGCGGCTTTTATGATGGCCAAGGGCTGAAACCGAGAAATGTGAGCGACAGATAGGGAACACTCATCATACACAGAGCTACAAAGGTTAAAAAAAAAATTACATTATATATACATACAAACATAGAGCTAAAAATAAATAAATAAAGGGAACACTGAAACAACACAATGTAACTCCAAGTCAATCACACTTCGGTGAAATCAACCTGTCCAGTTATGAAGCAACAGAGATTGTGAATGAATTTATCTTGCTATTGTGTAAATGGAACAGACAACAGGTAGAAATGTTCAGTAATTAGCAAGACAACCCCTATAAAGGAGTGGTTCTGCAGGGGGTGACCGCAGACCATTTCTCGGTTCTCATCCTTTTTAGCTGTTTTAGTCACTTTTGCATTTGGTCATTGCTCTCACAGCTAGAGGTACTGTACAGTAGCATGAGGCGGTGTCTACAACCCACAGATGTTGCTCAGGTAGGGCAGCACATCCAAGATGGCACATCAATGTGAGCTGGGGCAAGAAGGGTATCTGTGTCTATCAGCACAGTGTCCAGAGCATGGATCAGATACCAGGAGACAGGCCAGTGCACCAGGAGATATGGAAGGTGCTATAGGACGGCAACAACCCAGCAGCAGGAATGCTATCTCCTCCTTTGTACAAGGAGGAACAGGAGGAGCAGTGCCAGAGCCCTGCAAACTGACCTCTAGCAGGCCACTAACATGCATATCTGCTCAAATTGTCAGAAACAGACTCCATGAGGGCCCGATGTCCACAAGTGGGTGTTGTGCTTACAGCCCAACACTGTGCAGTGTAGTTGGCATTTGCCAAAGAACACCAAGACTGGCAGATATGACATTGGCGCCCTGTACTCTTCACGGATGAGAGCAGGTTAACCCTGAGCACATGTGACAGAGTCTGGAGACGCTGTGGAGAACGTTCTGCTATCTGCAGCATCCTCCACCATGACCGGTTTGGTAGTCTGTCAGTAATGGTGTGAGGTGGCATTTCTTTGGAGGGCCGCACAGCCCTCCTTGTGCTAGCCAGAGATAACCTGACTGCCATTAGGTACCGGAATGAGATCCTCAGACCCATTGTTAGGCCATATGCTGGTGCGGCTGGCCCTGGGTTCCTTCTGATGCATGAAAATGACAGACCTCATGTGGCTGAAGTGTGTCAGCAGCAATGCCTTCATCATACAAGAACTGCTATGGACTGCCCCGCCCGTTCACCAGACCTGAATGCAATCAAGCACATCTAGGACATCATGCCTCGCTACAACCACCAATGCCACGTTGCACCACAGACTGTACAGGAGTTGGCGGATGCTTTAATCCAAGTCTGGGAAGAGATCTCTCAGGAGACCATCCGCCGCCTCATCAGGAGCATGCCCAGGAGTTGTAGGAAGGACATACAGGCACATGGAGGCCACACACACTACTGAGCATCATTTCCTTTTCTGCAGGCATTTCCACTGAAGTTGGATCAGCCTGTAATTTGATTTCCCACTTTGATTTTAAGTATCATTAAAAATCCAGACCTCAATGGGATATTCATTTTGATTTCCATTGATCATTTTTATGTTGTATTGTTCTCAGCGCATTCCACTATGTAACGAATAAAGACTTCCAACTGGACCATTTCATTCAGTGATATCTAGGAGGTGGTATTGTAGTGTTCCCTTTATTTTTTTGAACAGTATACATATATAGCTGGGTCAGATACGTTTTTGGCCAATAATGCAGCTCTCCATGCTCTATATATTAGCACAATGTTTATTTTACAGGCCAGTTAGCTTTAAGGGATTGTCCAAAAGTAGGAAAGCATGTCACTATTTTAGAAACAGCAACTCGCCTGGGTGCAGTACCAAAAATAATCAGTAGTCAGGTGAGGCACTGTTTGTTTTGGGCGAAAAAACTAACCATATTTCAGCTGTCATCTATTTCAATAATTCTGAAGTTTAATATAGTTTTTGAATGTAGCTGAAAAACATTTGTAAGATCAAAAAAAAGTACTGTGCAAAAGTTTGAAAAAAAGCGGCATAATAACAATGACCTCAAAAATAGAATAGATTTTTTTTAATCAATTAACAAAATGTAAAGTAAATGAACTATAAATAAACCTAAATGAGGTTATTTAGTGTGACCTTCCTTTGTCTTCACAATAGAATGAATTCTTCTAGGTACTTGTCACTCACACACAGTTTAGGATGGAACTCAGAATGGAGGTTGCTCCAAACATCTTGGAGAGCAAACCACAGCTCGTCTGTGGATGTCACTTGTGCAACTCCTTCTTTCTTTTCATGTATTCCTAGACAGACTGGATCATGCGGAGATGATCAGGGCTCTGTGCGGCCATATGATCACTTCCAGGACTTGATCTTTTTTACTATGAAGATAGTTCTTAATGACGGCTGTATGTTTGGGTCCTTGTTCTACTACAGGATAAATTTGGAGCCAAATCAGATGCCTAGCAGATGGTATTACAGGGATGGATAAGCATCTGCCTGTAGTTCTCAGCATTGAGGACACCATTGATCCTGATCATATTCCCAACTCTATTTGCTGAAAAGTAATTCCAGCTTTCATTTTTCTGCACATCGGGTCCTATGCGTTCATGCATGGTTGAGTTGCCTGACCTTGATTCCATTTCAAAAGGTATGGTTTTTTACAACAATTCTTCCACGAAGACAATTTCTGGCCAAACTTGTCCAAACAGTAGAAGGGTCTAGCTGTGTCCCACTGGTTGCTGCCAGTTCTGAGCTGATGGCACTGCTGGGCATCTTCCAATTTGAAGTGAATCATAATGTGTCCTCATCTGCTGCACTAAGTTTACTTGGATGACCACCAGAGTCCTCAACATTGCCCATTTCTTAGTGACCTCAATGCTACGAAATACAGGTAGATACTTATCCATTAGGAGGATCAGTTCATGAAATTAAAAATGCAACATGAAAGGCAAAGAGCAGCAAGAGAGAAAGTCTATTATAGGTTATAGAGACAAGGATAATATGCAGTGCAGGCCTAGCCCGAGGGCCTACTAATTTCGAGCCAATAACCGCATTGGCGATACAAGCTGTCATTTAGAAGCCTTCTCATGAAAAATTAAAATAGCAACTGTGAGGCATGGGCAGCCTTAAAGAATTGGATTAGCAGCTGATTATATGGTAAGAGGCACAGGTGAAATAAGAATGATACTGTGGAGGCAAATGACAAGCCTGTCTGTATAAGGACAGGTTCAAAAATCACATTTAGGTTTTTTAGTCTTTGGAATGGCTCTTAGAGGGGGATCAGTGTACATCTCTCTTGTGACACATTCCCACTTAGCCTATAAAAAAGAATGTCACAGCTTTACAATGTCACGAGGAGCCGTAACAGGATGTCCATGTAGTCATTAGTCATTTCCTATTTATTCTCCCTCAAGAGCGCACATCTTCACCGACATTTACTAACCTTCTCTAATACTTGTCCGTACCCTGAAGATACGCGAGGACAGTCCGCACAACTCGACCTCGTGATCTCAGCCAGTTAAGCCCGGTGATTAGGTTGAGGCTGTAATACAGGAGTAATCTCCAGGCGTGCTAATTTGATTGTAATAAAATCTCAGCTAATCTGTTTACGCAACTGTAATTAAAGAAAAGAGGATCTACCAAGCTTCAGCGGCGCAAGAGAAGAGCCAGGGGGCTTGGAAATAATGGATGATGGGTCAAATAGAAACTTTATGAAAGTGAAGCTCCACCTTCAGTGACACTTTAAATAATATATGAGGCAATTACATACCCAAGACTGGAGGATCTGAATTTCCCTGCAATTTAATCATCATCACGATAATTTAAGGGAAACTGTCAGCACAATACTACATATAGAAGTAGTTGTATGGCTTTACAGGAGTTAGTCCACCAACAAAAGGGATATCTACTTTGTAGAGATTTCATGTGACAGTCATGCGAAATCTAGTGTAGAAGCCGGAAGCGCCCCGGGGCGTAAAAGGGCGCGCGGACTCCAAGCGCCCCGGGGGTGTGCAAGGGCGCCCGGACTCCAAGCGCCCTGGGGGTGTGCAAGGGCGTGCGGACTCCAAGCACCCCGGGGGGCGTGCAAGGGCACGCGGACTCCATTTTCCACTTGACACACCCTAAGGATAGTTCCAGTTTCTACACTAGATTTCTTCTGACTGGCACATCGAATCTCTACAACAGAGGTATATTTTTTATTTGGGGACTAGCACCTATACAGCCATACCACTTCTTCAGATAACGCCCTCTGATACTGGCTATAAGGCCGGAGTCACACTACAGCGAGATACGGCCGAGTCTCGCAGGTTAAAACCAAGCTCTGGCACTCCAGAGCAGAGCGTGCAGCTCCATGTATTGCTGTGCGGCCGCACGCTCTTCAGATAAATAACCCTGGCTGCATTCACACATCCATGTCAAGTGCTGGGGGTCCTGTCTGATTTTTTTTTTTTTTTTTTTTTTTTTTTATTGGCAGCACACAGACCCATTGAGCATATCCTATTCTCATCCTCAAAATTGGATCAGGATAGGAAATGCTCCAAGTTTCATGGATCTCATTCCAGGGTGGATTGATTTAAATCACGCCGATTTAAATCATGATTTAAATCACGATTTAAATCAAAAGATTTTTTTCTATTTAAATCGGATCGATTTAAATCATGATTTTAATCATGATTTAAATCACTGATTTAAATCAAAAGGTTTTTTTAAATATAAATCACGATTAAAATGAGAAGTGAGAGCAGTGCGCATGTGCACCCATAGTTACACGGACGAAACTAGGGGCAACGATCTAATGCCAGGGTGAGGGGGGGACCCCAAAGTAAGTAAAAATCTTTTTTGTTTTACTATATGGCAATAGGTAGGTGTTTAAAAGCAGCATGTCTTAATTGTATAAACTATTAATAGCCTCCACATTTTGTTCATACTGCCCCTTTAATTCCACACTTCTAGCTTGGTTTCACTTTTGGTTTAGTTTCTTTTTCCATTCAGTTGACATGCCCAAACTTGTTGGATAGTCAGCATCCTACAGAAACCTCTGGAAGAGCATGGCATTGTGAATGTTACACATATACAGCCTTTATTCTACTGAGTTAAACAACTCAGCTTTATCTCATGATGGAAGAACCTTTGGATGGTAAAATATTTTCCTCAAAAAGCAGTTTATTGAAAAAAATCCGATTTAAATCAAAAAAATCCGATTTAAATCAAAAAAATCCGATTTTTTTGATTTTTTTAAAAAAACATTGATTTTTATCCACCCTGTCTCATTCTCAGTCCCATCATTTTGACCAATGTCTAAAATACATCTTACTTTACTCAAAAAATAAAAATAAAAACGCAGCACACAAATATTTCATGCAGATGTGTGAATACAGCTTAATGGGAAAAGGTTCCTTTGTCTACTAGAACTCAGAATATGACCTAGAGTGCTGCTCATTATACAGGATTGGCATTTCAGCTTTGAACACATGCCCGCTGTTTTATATGGATTATACCGCAAAGGGCAAATAGAAACCACCGACTGCTGACCTCAGGAATCCCACTAGTCACATGTCCTATGTCCTAAGACTGGCCCACACACACTAGGTATCTGTGGACCAATGGTTCGCTCAGCGGACAGCTCTCTCTTCTGACACCCCTATATACTGGAACCCTTGTCTCGTCTGTGCACTCGCGTTGTCTAATATCACCGAACAAATGGAGCGGCCATTGAGATACGACAGGGCAGATCCTTCTCAGCTGCAACATATCTGTCGAGAGTGGGAGAACCCCATACAAATTAGATGGTCAGCCGAACAGGTTGAAATCGGTGCGTTGCACAGACTTGTGTCGTGTGTAGGGGCCATAGGGGACCTAACCAATGTAGACAATAAAGCCTATTTATGCCAAGGGATATGTTCTTAGAAGAAACCAAATTGTAGCAGTTAGAGAGAAAAATATATATATGGTATATTTTCCCACAACAGGATGCTCTGATTACATACTGGGATCCTTACAGTGCTGGTGATCAGGTAGGAAGTTTTTCCAAGTTACCGTACATCATTTTCAGATCTAATTAAACATGGTCGTGCCCGACGTCAGAGGTACACAGCGGTACCGGAGGTGGCCACATTCAGCCACTCTAAATTTAGAGGTTGTAGGACTCTAATATGCTCGGTTCAGCCATACACAACAGATCTGTCAGACAATCACTCGCTAGGCTATCAGCCATCTCTCCCCCTACGAGTATACTCGGCTGATCATGAGTTTTCAATAGGGAGAGGGGAGTAAGCTGCTGCCAGAAACCTTTCAACCCTGGAAATAAAAGAATAAAAAGGCACTGAAATCCACCATGCCTGACCCATCTTTCCTCCCCCAACTGCGGGTCAGAGTCATGTAACCCCCAAAAACATCAGATAGTCGTCCATGCAGTAAAAATTGGATGTGTACTCTCACCGTCAGCACTAGGAGTGATCAGATGACTTGCAGGGACAGAACCGAGAACCCATTAGCAGAAACATCGGTTTTATGGCAGCCTGTAGTCTGCTGACGGGTAACCAATACTAATGGGATAAATTTGAAGAGCAATAGGAAATTATTGAAGCAGCCCCCAGCTACCAGGTTGTGGTGATACATTACCAGATGATGTAACTGCGATTTGTGCGATTCTCCCAAAGTGATGGCAGTGGCATCTGCCATTCGGATGTGACCGTGTATTGCGGTGGGCACTACCTCGCACACTTCAGCAGGCCAGAAACAATGTGGTATTTCAAGATCCGGCCAATTTCAGGAGAAAAAAAACAAGGTCACCTCGTAGGTAGAAAAATATTTGAAGCCAGAAGCAGGCTCTCTCCGAAAAAAGGACAGGCCATCCCTGAACCATACAAACACATGGAACCTTGACGTCTTCCAAGTAACACATGCCAGTGCCTGTGCAGAACACTTCTTCATCATGCCCCCATACAGAGGAGGGAAAACTGCCACCACCGCCCCAATGCAAACACACCTCCGAAAAGAATTATTTACTTATGTAACTGGCAAATTTCATCAGAAGCCTTGGAGGCACAAGGATTTTAATCAGGAAATAAACTTTACAACAAATTCGGATTCCCGGCAGTTGCTGTTGTGCTCTCTGCGGTGAACTAAAGCCGCAATCTCATGTTGTGGTTGTTTGTGGAGTGATACGAAGGCTGGGACTGGATCCAACATCGGAGCATAGAGCTTCTGTGTGACCCAGCTTTTCCAGGCTCCTGAAAGGCAAACCTGCATTGATACATAACCCTGCTTCTGTATTACTATGGCAACAAGTGCGACAACCAGGGTTGAAGCTGTACAGTTCATATTGGCTGTCACCCAGCTCTCCCAGAAACAGATCATTTTAAGAGAACCCGTCACCTCTCCAGACATGTCTATTAGTAAAAAAAAATACATTCCCCTATGAAGTAATTCTAGAGCTCAGAACTCTACAAGGTGATGTCCTTCTGTTATCCCTCCAAGGAAAGGATAAATTGGCAACTGGGTGTGTGTTACAAACCAGATGTAGAGGCATGCCCCCAACTGGTATCCCCCGGCTGTCATCTTATTCATACATTTCCAGGAGGATTAACAGGAACAGCACAATAAAGCAATAAGAAAATAAGGTCCAGAATTGTCCTTACATGTGGAATACAAATATTTACTCAAACTGACACATCAAAGGATTCTATTTAAGGAAAATAGTTATAAAATAGCTGAATAAAATTATAAATAAAAAGTTACAGTATACACAGTCATAAGGAAATATGGGTGAAGAAGAGAGTGGAGTTGTATTCTCTAAGACCCCTTTACATTTTAAAAGGGGCGGCTTCCAAGATTAAAAAATGCATCTGCTATAGTTCTGTCTTGTATAGCAAGGCATCCCTATTCAAATGCATGTGGCTGAGGAGCTGCAATATCAAACACAGCCATTACACAAGTGAGGCGCTCTTAGCAAGGAGATTTAATATAAAAAAAAAAAAAAATTTGGAGGGGAGAAACAGATCCCTAAAGTGCTAATGGTGCTGCAAGTCAGGGTGTTCAATGTTCTAGCTAAAATAATAATCCTTATTTTTTAAATAAATAAATAAAACGGTCTCACAGAATATTCACATAAACATGCACTGGTCCCGGCCAATGCTCAGGTGGATATAATCAGATATTAAGTTTCTTCTTATCACTTACTTAGAAAAAAAAAAAAAAAAAAAATGAATAAAAGAATATGTTTATTTATCCAATCCGCAAAATACTTTTTTCAGAGCCAGACTGATGGATCTGCACCTGCTGACAGTTTCCAGAGGTCTGCTCCATCTGTAGTAGCATGCATCACTGATGGATCTGCACCTGCTGACAGTTTCCAGAGGTCTGCTCCATCTGTAGTAGCATGCATCACTGATGGATCAGAACCTGCTGACAGTTTCCAGAGGTCTGCTCCATCTGTAGTAGCATGCATCACTGATGGATCAGAACCTGCTGACAGTTTCCAGAGGTCTGCTCCATCTGTAGTAGCATGCATCACTGATGGATCAGCACCTGCTGACAGTTTCTAGAGGTCTGCTCCATCTGTATTAACATGTATCACTGATGGATCAGCACCTGCTGACAGTTTCCAGAGGTCTGCTCCATCTGTACTAACATGTATCACTGATGGATCAGCACCTGCTGACAGTTTCCAGAGGTCTGCTTCATCTGGAGTAGCATGCATCACTGATGGACCCGCACCTGCTGACAGTTTCCAGAGGTATGCTCCATCTGTAGTAGCATGCATCACTGATGGATCAGCACCTGCTGACAGTTTCCAGAGGTCTGCTCCATCTGTACTAACATGTATCACTGACGGATCTGCACCTGCTGACAGTTTCCAGAGGTCTGCTCCATCTGGAGTAGCATGCATCACTGATGGACCCGCACCTGCTGACAGTTTCCAGAGGTCTGCTCCATCTGTAGTAGCATGCATCACTGATGGATCAGCACCTGCTAACAGTTTCCAGAGGTCTGCTCCATCTGTAGTAGCATGCATCACTGATGGATCAGAACCTGCTGACAGTTTCCAGAGGTCTGCTCCATCTGTACTAACATGCATCACTGATGGATCAGCACCTGCTGACAGTTTCCAGAGGTCTGCTCCATCTGTAGTAACATGTATCACTGATGGACCTGCACCTGCTGACAGTTTCCAGAGGTCTGCTCCATCTGTAGTAGCATGCATCACTGATGGACCTGCACCTGCTGACAGTTTCCAGAGGTCTGCTCCATCTGTAGTAGCATGCATCACTGATGGACCTGCACCTGCTGACAGTTTCCAGAGGTCTGCTCCATCTGTAGTAGCATGCATCACTGATGGATCAGCACCTGCTGACAGTTTCCAGAGGTCTGCTCCATCTGTAGTAGCATGCATCACTGATGGATCAGAACCTGCTGACAGTTTCCAGAGGTCTGCTCCATCTGTACTAACATGCATCACTGATGGACCTGCACCTGCTGACAGTTTCCAGAGGTCTGCTCCATCTGTAGTAGCATGCATCACTGATGGATCAGCACCTGCTGACAGTTTCCAGAGGTCTGCTCCATCTGTAGTAGCATGCATCACTGATGGATCAGAACCTGCTGACAGTTTCCAGAGGTCTGCTCCATCTGGAGTAGCATGCATCACTGATGGATCAGCACCTGCTGACAGTTTCCAGAGGTCTGCTCCATCTGTAGTAACATGTATCACTGATGGATCCGCACCTGCTGACAGTTTCCAGAGGTCTGCTCCATCTGTACTAACATGCATCACTGATGGATCAGCACCTGCTGACAGTTTCCAGAGGTCTGCTCCATCTGTACTAACATGTATCACTGATGGAAACGCACCTGCTGACAGTTTCCAGAGGTCTGCTCCATCTTTAGTAGCATGCATCACTGATGGATCCGCACCTGCTGACAGTTTCCAGAGGTCTGCTCCATCTGTAGTAGCATGCATCACTGATGGATCAGCACCTGCTGACAGTTTCCAGAGGTCTGCTCCATCTGTACTAACATGTATCACTGATGGATCCGCACCTGCTGACAGTTTCCAGAGGTCTGCTCCATCTGTAGTAGCATGCATCACTGATGGATCAGCACCTGCTGACAGTTTCCAGAGGTCTGCTCCATCTGTACTAACATGCATCACTGATGGATCCGCACCTGCTGACAGTTTCCAGAGGTCTGCTCCATCTGTAGTAGCATGCATCACTGATGGATCCACACCTGCTGACAGTTTCCAGAGGTCTGCTCCATCTGTAGTAGCATGCATCACTGATGGATCCGCACCTGCTGACAGTTTCCAGAGGTCTGCTCCATCTGTAGTAGCATGCATCACTGATGGATCAGCACCTGCTGACAGTTTCCAGAGGTCTGCTCCATCTGTACTAACATGTATCACTGATGGAAACGCACCTGCTGACAGTTTCCAGAGGTCTGCTCCATCTGTACTAACATGTATCACTGATGGATCCGCACCTGCTGACAGTTTCCAGAGGTCTGCTCCATCTGTACTAACATGTATCACTGATGGATCTGCACCTGCTGACAGTTTCCAGAGGTCTGCTCCATCTGTACTAACATGTATCACTGATGTATCAGCACCTGCTGACAGTTTCCAGAGGTCTGCTCCATCTGTACTAACATGTATCACTGATGGATCCGCACCTGCTGACAGTTTCCAGAGGTCTGCTCCATCTGTACTAACATGTATCACTGATGGATCCGCACCTGCTGACAGTTTCCAGAGGTCTGCTCCATCTGTAGTAGCATCTATCAGACCCGCATGAATGTCCTGGTCAGCGGTTGCTACAGGCATCCTAGCAGATGGCAGGCTGTGCTCCGCGGCACTGTGACAGGATGCCGGGCTGTGATCGGGAGATCAGGTGTCAGCAGCACGGTGACAGCGGCGCACACATCTGCAGGCTGTCCGTGACATGCAGCGCCCAGTGACATCATGCACAGCTGTCCCCCAGGCCCGCTGCTCCTCCCCATGCTCTGCCAGCTCAGGGGTCCCACGTATCCCAGCCGCCCTTGCAGCTCCATCACTGCTCTCACCTCCCGGAGGCTCCATGCCGCCTACACTCCGGCTCCTTCTTTTCGTGATCCCGGCGCAGGGGGCACGTCCGCACCGGGGCGGGACCTTACGTCACTTCCGGAACCTCCTCCCCCCTCCTAGCACCGGCGGTATTCATGGCAACTGCGCCACCACCGTGACGGAGCGCTGGGATTGTCGTGACGTCATGGTGTAGAGGGGAAAGCCCGGATGGAGGACACAACCTCACCGGCGCTCACTGTGAGGAGAATGGGCTGATGCAGAACAGCTGCTGCAGTTGCCAATAGCAACCTATCAAATCACTGCTTTTATTTTCTAATCTGCACTGGATGCAGGCTTGGTTGCCATGGGTAACGCCGCCATTTTTCTGCCCAATACCCGGGGGGACAACTGGGAATTTTGGTGTTTTCTAGGCAGCTTGTTATAAAAAATCACTTGCATTCTTACTGACAGATTATAAAATCACAAAAATCACAACAAATAATAAAAAAGATAAATACTACATGTCTATAACTGATAGCAACACGAAGGAGCGGAAACAGGAGGACACTGAGGAGATTGTGTACGGTCAGAAAAGAGACCGATGTCTTAGAGATTCTGGAAATAAGAAAATAGCGCCCCCCGCAGGCTAACAGCACACCGACTCTTTGCGCTCTGTGGGGTTTTTTTTACCAGAAACTGAGCAGAACCTCAAAGTTTTTCAGTAATTTTGCATTTTTGAGAAGGATTTGGAGAGTTTCCGCTTGGTTTCTACCTCAAAACATCCTCCAAATACTCCGTGTGCGCGTAGCCAAAGGGTGTATTCACACTGAGTCCTTTCGCTGACTTTTTGAAACAGAAACTCACATTTTTACGAGAATTTTACAGAGTTTCTACTCGTTTTCTGATCCAAAAACTCAAAATATTCAGTGTGCACAAAACGTCTATTTTTGGCTGATTTGCTTGAAACCCATCTGAAAAAGCATTAAAAAAAGTAACGAACATATCCACAATAATGTAAAAGGACTTTGTGTGCATATATTTTCCATCGTTTGTAATTTCTATTAATTACTTCACCCTTCCAAAGCCACAAATGGCTAAAAGTAGCGACTCGACCATTCTTCTGGAAGCTTCCGCTTGGATGCCGCCACAATATTATATATACAATTAAAAAAATTATGCCGGAGTCAAAACGGCTGCAAAAAAAGGACAAATTGTCAAAGAAGGCGCTTCAGGGCTTTTTTTTCTGCTTCAAAAACTATGGCGGTACGCCAGTATCTATAATGTGCTGTTTATTTGCTGCAGTTTTTTGTGGCGTTTTTCTTTTTCAGACGGATTACATGTGTGCATTGTCTACAATACATGTTAGTTTTAGTCACCACAAACCCAGCAGAAATGTTATGCTGCATTTTTTTTTATTATTATTATTTCAATGAGTAAAAATTGCTGAAAGAACTGACAGGCTGCAGATTTTAAAGAAAGCTCGAGTGCTCAAATTAAGTTATAAAAAGAGAATATAAAAGTTATCACCTGCGCTAGAAGGGTGTGTTGGTGGATAGAATAAATATGTGGACACAAGGAGAATAGTTGTGCAGATACGGTAATTAAAAAGCAATGCCGCCAGACATAATGATTAATTGCACAAGCACTTACTGCATGAATCTGTGATGGCGCCGCAGCGTAGCTGTAACTTTTCCCGAGAGGTGTCCAGTGATTAGTCCCGTAGTATGGTAGAACAGAGGGGTAGAATCCGCTGGATAGCTACTCGCTGGTCACAGGGGATTAGGACAAGCCGCCTGCATCTAGCGTGCCCCGGCTGGAAGCAACGCCGAAGCAGTGGCGGAGCGTGAAAAGGGCGTGGCTAAAGTGTGACGTCACACACAAAGTAAGGACGGGGAGCGTGCAGGGACACAAACCAACGCGTTTCGAAGGATAAGTTCCTTCTTCGTCAGGGCCCTGACGAAGAAGGAACTTATCCTTCGAAACGCGTTGGTTTGTGTCCCTGCACGCTCCCCGTCCTTACTTTGTGTGTGACGTCACACTTTAGCCACGCCCTTTTCACGCTCCGCCACTGCTTCGGCGTTGCTTCCGGCCGGGGCACGCTAGATGCAGGCGGCTTGTCCTAATCCCCTGTGTTGTGAATTTGGTTTCTGGGCTCCCCCGGTGGTTACTGGTGGTACTGAACTTGTGTGCTTCATCTCCTCTGTTCACCTGTTTTCATCAGGATGTGGGAGTTTCTATTTAGCCTTGCTCCTCAGTCATTTCTATGCCGGCCAACAATGTTACCAGAAGCCTTTCTGTTGCATGTTCCTGCTCCTAGACTACTATCAGCTAAGTTGGACTTGTAGTCCTAAGATTGTTTTTGCATTTTTGTTCCAGTTCTCTGTGTTTGAATATTTCTGAGGCTGGAAGCTCTTGTGAGCTGAAATTGCCACTCTGGTGTCATGAGTTGATATTAGAGTCTTAAAGTAATTTCAGGATGGTGTTTTGAAAGGGTTTTCAGCTGACTGTGAAGTTCCCTTTTCTGTCTTCCTACTATCTAGTAAGCGGACCTCAATTTGCTAAACCTATCTTCATACTTCGTATGTCAATTTCCTCTAAAATCACCGACAATATATGTGGGGGCTACTGTCTGCCTTTTGGGGAAAATTTCTCTAGAGGTAAGCCAGGTCTGTATTTTCCTCTGCTAGGGTCAGTCAGTCCTCCGGCTGGCGCTGGGCGTCTAGGGATAAAACGTAGGCACGCTACCCGGCCACTGTTAGTTGTGCGGTAGGTTTAGCTCACAGTCAGCTCGAGTTCCCATCTTCCAAGAGCTAGTCCTTTTGTATGCTTTACTACGGTCTCTTGCCATTGAGAACCATGACAGTTTGGCCAGCCAAGGGTTAAAATAATTGGCAGAAGAAAGGAGAGAAAAGAAATCTGCAGAGAATTTTTTTTTTTTTTTTTTTTTCTCTGAGTTTGCTCATTAGTTGATTCACTTGCATCTCTGCTTACTGCAGCCTTCGTCTCTCTCTCCTTCTAATCCTTGAATGGTTCTGATTTCACCTGATTAAAATGGATTCTCAGAGTTTAGCTACAGGTTTGAATAATCTCGCTATGAAGGTTCAAAGTTTACAGGATTTTGTAATTCATGCTCCTATATCTGAACCTAGAATTCCTTTACCTGAATTTTTCTCCGGGGAGAGATCTCGCTTCCAGAATTTCAAACATAATTGTAAATTATTTTTGTCTCTGAGATCTCGCTCCGCTGGAGATCCTGCACAGCAGGTCAGGATTGTAATTTCCTTGCTCCGGGGCGACCCTCAGGATTGGGCATTTGCTTTGGCACCAGGGGATCCTGCGTTGCTCAATGTGGATGCGTTTTTCCTGGCTTTGGGGTTGCTTTATGAGGAACCTCATTTAGAGATTCAGGCTGAAAAAGCCTTGATGGCCCTGTCTCAAGGGCAAGATGAGGCTGAAATATACTGCCAAAAATTTCGTAAGTGGTCTGTGCTTACTCAGTGGAATGAGTGCGCCCTGGCGGCGAATTTCAGAGAGGGTCTCTCTGATGCCATTAAAGATGTTATGGTGGGGTTCCCTGTGCCTACAGGTCTGAATGAGTCCATGACAATGGCTATTCAGATTGATCGGCGTTTGCGGGAGCGCAAACCTGTGCACCATTTGGCGGTGTCTACTGAGAAGGCGCCAGAGATTATGCAATGTGATAGAATTCTGTCCAGAAGCGAACGACAGAATTTTAGGCGAAAAAATGGGTTATGCTTCTATTGTGGTGATTCAACTCATGTTATATCAGCATGCTCTAAACGTACTAAGAAGATTGATAAGTCTGTTTCAATTGGCACTTTACAGTCTAAGTTTATTCTATCTGTGACCCTGATTTGCTCTTTATCGTCTATTACCGCGGACGCCTATGTCGACTCTGGCGCCGCTTTGAGTCTTATGGATTGGTCCTTTGCCAAACGCTGTGGGTTTAATTTAGAGCCTCTGGAAGTTCCTATACCTCTGAAGGGTATTGACTCCACGCCATTGGCTAGTAATAAACCACAATACTGGACACAAGTAACTATGCGTATTAATCCGGATCACCAGGAGATTATTCGCTTCCTTGTGTTGTATAATCTACATGATGTGTTGGTGCTTGGATTGCCATGGCTGCAATCTCATAACCCAGTCCTCGACTGGAAAGCAATGTCTGTGTTAAGCTGGGGATGTCAGGGGACTCATGGGGACGTACCTTTGGTTTCCATTTCGTCATCTATTCCCTCTGAGATTCCGGAATTTTTATCTGATTATCGTGATGTTTTTGAGGAGCCTAAACTTGGTTCACTACCTCCGCACAGAGATTGCGATTGTACTATAGATCTGATTCCGGGCAGTAAGTTTCCAAAGGGTCGTTTATTTAATCTATCTGTGCCTGAACATGCTGCTATGCGGGAATATATTAAGGAATCCTTGGAAAAGGGACATATTCGTCCTTCGTCATCTCCCTTAGGAGCCGTTTTTTTCTTTGTATCTAAAAAAGATGGCTCTTTGAGGCCGTGTATTGATTATCGGCTTTTGAATAAAATCACGGTTAAATATCAGTATCCTTTGCCACTGCTTACTGATTTGTTTGCTCGAATAAAGGGGGCCAAGTGGTTCTCTAAGATTGATCTTCGTGGGGCGTATAATTTAGTGCGAATTAAGCAGGGGGATGAGTGGAAAACCGCATTTAATACGCCTGAGGGCCATTTTGAGTAGTTAGTAATGCCTTTTGGTCTTTCAAATGCCCCTTCAGTCTTTCAGTCTTTTATGCATGACATTTTCCGTGAATATTTGGATAAATTTATGATTGTGTATCTGGATGATATTTTGATTTTTTCGGATGACTGGGACTCTCATGTCCAACAGGTCAGGAGGGTTTTTCAGGTTTTGCGCTCTAATTCCTTGTGTGTAAAGGGTTCTAAGTGTGTTTTTGGGGTTCAAAAGATTTCGTTTTTGGGGTACATTTTTTCCCCCTCTTCCATTGAGATGGACCCTGTCAAGGTTCAGGCTATTTGTGATTGGACGCAACCCTCTTCTCTTAAGAGCCTTCAGAAGTTTTTGGGCTTTGCTAATTTTTATCGTCGATTTATAACTGGTTTTTCTGATGTTGCTAAGCCGTTGACTGATTTGACTAAGAAGGGTGCTGATGTTGCTGATTGGTCCCCTGCTGCTGTGGAGGCCTTTCGGGAGCTTAAGCGCCGCTTTTCTTCCGCCCCTGTATTGCGTCAGCCTGATGTTACTCTTCCTTTTCAGGTTGAGGTCGACGCTTCAGAAATCGGAGCTGGGGCGGTTTTGTCGCAGAAAAGTTCCGACTGCTCCGTGATGAGACCTTGCGCGTTCTTTTCTCGTAAATTTTCGCCCGCTGAGCGAAATTATGATATTGGTAATCGGGAGCTCTTGGCTATGAAGTGGGCTTTTGAGGAGTGGCGTCATTGGCTTGAGGGGGCTAGACATCAGATGGTGGTATTGACCGACCACAAGAATTTGATTTATCTTGAGTCTGCCAGGCGCCTGAATCCTAGACAGGCGCGCTGGTCGTTATTTTTCTCTCGGTTTAATTTTGTGGTTTCTTACCTACCGGGTTCTAAAAATGTGAAGGCGGATGCCCTTTCTAGGAGTTTTGAGCCTGATTCCCCTGGTAATTCTGAACCTACAGGTATCCTTAAGGATGGAGTGATATTATCTGCTGTTTCCCCAGACTTGCGACGGGTCTTGCAGGAGTTTCAGGCGGATAGACCTGATCGTTGCCCGCCTGGTAGACTGTTTGTTCCGGATGATTGGACCAGTAGAGTCATCTCGGAGGTCCATTCTTCTGCGTTAGCTGGTCATCCTGGAATCTTTGGTACCAGGGATTTGGTGGCTAGGTCCTTCTGGTGGCCTTCCCTGTCGCGAGATGTGCGAGGTTTTGTGCAGTCTTGTGATGTTTGTGCTCGGGCCAAGCCTTGTTGTTCTCGGGCTAGTGGATTGTTGTTATCTTTGCCTATTCCGAAGAGGCCTTGGACTCACATCTCCATGGATTTTATTTCTGATCTCCCTGTTTCTCAGAAGATGTCTGTCATCTGGGTGGTGTGTGACCGTTTCTGTAAGATGGTCCATTTGGTCCCCTTGCCTAAATTGCCTTCCTCATCCGAGCTGGTTCCTCTGTTTTTTCAAAATGTGGTTCGCTTGCATGGTATTCCGGAGAATATCGTTTCTGACAGGGGAACCCAATTCGTGTCTAGATTTTGGCGAGCGTTCTGTGCTAGGATGGGCATTGATTTGTCTTTTTCGTCTGCTTTCCATCCTCAGACTAATGGCCAGACCGAGCGAACTAATCAGACCTTGGAGACTTATTTGAGGTGTTTTGTGTCTGCGGATCAGGATGATTGGGTTGCCTTTTTGCCCTTGGCGGAGTTTGCCCTCAATAACCGGGCTAGTTCTGCCACCTTGGTTTCTCCTTTCTTCTGTAATTCGGGGTTTCATCCTCGTTTCTCTTCCGGTCAGGTGGAGTCTTCGGATTGTCCTGGAGTGGATGCTGTGGTGGAGAGGTTGCATCAGATTTGGGGGCATGTGGTGGACAATTTGAAGTTGTCCCAGGAGAAGACTCAGCAGTTTGCCAACCGCCGTCGTCGTGCTGGTCCTCGTCTTTGTGTTGGGGACTTGGTGTGGTTGTCTTCTCGTTTTGTCCCTATGAAGGTTTCTTCTCCTAAGTTTAAGCCTCGGTTCATCGGCCCGTACAAGATATTGGAGATTCTTAACCCTGTGTCCTTTCGTTTGGACCTCCCTGCATCTTTTTATATTCATAATGTCTTCCATCGGTCATTGTTGCGCAGGTATGAGGTCCGGTTGTGCCTTCCGTTGAGCCTCCTGCTCCGGTGTTGGTTGAGGGTGAGTTGGAGTACGTTGTCGAGAAGATCTTGGACTCCCGTGTTTCCAGACGGAGACTTCAGTATTTGGTCAAGTGGAAGGGCTACGGTCAGGAGGATAATTCTTGGGTGACAGCCTCTGATGTTCATGCCTCCGATTTGGTCCGTGCCTTTCATAGGGCTCATCCTGATCGCCCTGGTGGTTCTGGTCAGGGTTCGGTGCCCCCTCCTTGAGGGGGGGGTACTGTTGTGAACTTGGTTTCTGGGCTCCCCCGGTGGTTACTGGTGGTACTGAACTTGTGTGCTTCATCTCCTCTGTTCACCTGTTTTCATCAGGATGTGGGAGTTTCTATTTAGCCTTGCTCCTCAGTCATTTCTATGCCGGCCAACAATGTTACCAGAAGCTGTCATGATTCTCAATGGCGAGAGAACATAGCCCAGCATATATGAGAACTAGCTCTTGGAAGATGGAAACTATACTGACCATGAACTAAACCTGCCGCACAACTAGAAGTGGCCGGGTAGCATGCCTACGTTTTTTATCCCTAGATGCCCAGCGCCAGCCGGAGAACTACCTAATCCTAGCAGAGGAAAAGACAGTCCTGGCTCACCTCTAGAGAAATTTTCCCAAAAGGCAGACAGAGGCCCCCACATATATTGGCGGTGATTTTAGATGAAATGACAAACGTAGTATGAAAATAGGTTTAGCAAAATCGAGGTCCGCTTACTAGATAGCATGAAGACAGAAAGGGCACTTTCATGGTCAGCAGAAAACCCTATCAAAACACCATCCAGAAATTACTTTAAGACTCTAGCATTAACTCATAACACCAGAGTGGCAATTTCCGCTCACAAGAGCTTTCCAGACACAGTAACGAAACAGCAGCTGTGAACAGGAACAAAAAGCAAAAACACAAAAGGACAAAAGTCCAACTTAGCTAGGAGTTGTCTAGTAGCAGGAACATGCACAGAAGGCTTCTGATTACATTGTTGACCGGCATGAAACTGACAGAGGAGCAAGGTTATATAGCGACTCCCACATCCTGATAGGAGCAGGTGAACAGAGGGGATGATGCACACAAGTACAATTCCACAAGTGGCCACCGGGGGAGCCCAGAATCCAATTTCACAACAGTACCCCCCCCTCAAGGAGGGGGCACCGAACCCTCACCAGAACCACCAGGGCGATCAGGATGAGCCCTATGAAAGGCACGGACAAGATCGGAGGCATGAACATCAGAGGCAGTGACCCAAGAATTATCCTCCTGACCGTATCCCTTCCATTTGACCAGATACTGGAGTTTCCGTCTGGAAACACGAGAGTCTAAGATCTTTTCCACAACGTACTCCAACTCACCCTCAACCAACACCGGAGCAGGAGGCTCAACGGAAGGCACAGCCGGTACCTCATACCTGCGCAACAATGACCGATGAAAAACATTATGAATCGAAAAGGATGCAGGGAGGTCCAAACGGAAGGACACAGGGTTAAGAATCTCCAATATCTTGTACGGGCCGATGAACCGAGGCTTAAACTTAGGAGAAGAAACCCTCATAGGGACAAAACGAGAAGACAACCACACCAAGTCCCCAACACAAAGCCGAGGACCAACACGACGACGGCGGTTGGCAAAAAGCTGAGTCTTCTCCTGGGACAACTTCAAATTGTCCACCACCTGCCCCCAAATCTGATGCAACCTCTCCACCACAGCATCCACTCCAGGACAATCCGAAGATTCCACTTGACCGGAGGAAAATCGAGGATGAAACCCCGAATTACAGAAAAACGGGGACACCAAGGTGGCAGAGCTGGCCCGATTATTGAGGGCGAACTCCGCCAAAGGCAAAAAAGCAACCCAATCATCCTGATCCGCAGACACAAAACACCTCAAATATGTCTCCAAGGTCTGATTAGTCCGCTCGGTCTGGCCATTAGTCTGAGGATGGAAAGCAGACGAAAAAGACAAATCTATGCCCATCCTAGCACAGAATGCCCGCCAAAATCTAGACACGAATTGGGTCCCTCTGTCAGAAACGATATTCTCCGGAATACCATGCAAACTAACAACATTTAGAAAAAACAGAGGAACCAACTCGGAAGAAGAAGGCAACTTAGGCAAGGGAACCAGATGGACCATCTTAGAGAAACGGTCACACACCACCCAGATGACAGACATCTTCTGAGAAACAGGCAGATCCGAAATAAAATCCATCGAGATGTGCGTCCAAGGCCTCTTCGGGATAGGCAAGGGTAACAACAATCCACTAGCCCGAGAACAACAAGGCTTGGCCCGAGCACAAACGTCACAAGACTGCACAAAGCCTCGCACATCTCGTGACAGGGAAGGCCACCAGAAGGACCTTGCCACCAAATCCCTGGTACCAAAGATTCCAGGATGACCTGCCAACGCAGAAGAATGAACCTCAGAGATGACTCTACTGGTCCAATCATCAGGAACAAACAGTCTACCAGGTGGGCAACGATCAGGTCTATCCGCCTGAAACTCCTGCAAGGCCCGCCGCAGGTCTGGAGAAACGGCAGACAATATCACTCCATCTTTAAGGATACCTGTGGGCTCAGAATTACCAGGGGAGTCAGGCTCAAAACTCCTAGAAAGGGCATCCGCCTTAACATTCCTAGAACCCGGCAGGTAAGACACCACAAAATTAAACCGAGAGAAAAACAACGACCAGCGCGCCTGTCTAGGATTCAGGCGCCTGGCAGACTCAAGGTAAATTTAATTTTTGTGGTCAGTCAATACCACCACCTGATGTCTGGCCCCCTCAAGCCAGTGACGCCACTCCTCAAAAGCCCACTTCATGGCCAAAAGCTCCCGATTCCCAATATCATAATTCCGCTCGGCGGGCGAAAATTTACGGGAAAAAAAGGCACAAGGTCTCATCACGGAGCAGTCGGAACTTCTCTGCGACAACACCGCCCCAGCTCCGATTTCAGAAGCGTCGACCTCAACCTGAAAAGGAAGAGCAACATCAGGCTGACGCAACACTGGGGCGGAAGAAAAGCGGCGCTTGAGCTCCCGAAAGGCCTCCACAGCATCAGGGGACCAATCAGCAACATCAGCACCCTTCTTAGTCAAATCAGTCAATGGTTTTACAACATCAGAAAAACCAGCAATAAATCGACGATAAAAGTTAGCAAAGCCCAAAAATTTCTGAAGACTCTTAAGAGAAGAGGGTTGCGTCCAATCACCAATAGCCTGAACCTTGACAGGATCCATCTCGATGGAAGAGGGGGAAAAAATGTATCCCAAGAAGGAAATCTTTTGAACCCCAAAAACACACTTAGAACCCTTCACACACAAGGAATTAGACCGCAAAACCTGAAAAACCCTCCTGACCTGCTGGACATGAGAGTCCCAGTCATCCGAAAAAATCAGAATATCATCCAGATACACAATCATAAATTTATCCAAATAATCGCGGAAAATGTCATGCATAAAGGACTGGAAGACTGAAGGGGCATTTGAAAGACCAAAAGGCATCACCAAATACTCAAAATGGCCCTCGGGCATATTAAATGCGGTTTTCCACTCATCCCCCTGCTTGATTCGCACCAAATTATACGCCCCACGGAGATCAATCTTAGAGAACCACTTGGCCCCCTTTATACGAGCAAACAAATCAGTAAGCAGTGGTAACGGATATTGATATTTAACCGTGATTTTATTCAAAAGTCGATAATCAATACACGGCCTCAAAGAGCCGTCTTTCTTAGACACAAAGAAAAAACCGGCTCCTAAGGGAGATGACGAAGGACGAATATGTCCCTTTTCCAAGGACTCCTTTATATATTCTCGCATAGCCGCGTGTTCAGGCACAGACAGATTAAATAAACGACCCTTAGGGTATTTACTACCCGGGATCAAGTCTATGGCACAATCGCACTCCCGGTGCGGAGGTAGTGAACCAACCTTGGGTTCTTCAAAAACGTCACGAAAGTCAGACAAGAATTCAGGAATCTCAGAGGGAATAGATGATGAAATGGAAACCAAAGGTACGTCCCCATGAGTTCCTTTACATCCCCAGCTTAACACAGACATAGCTCTCCAGTCGAGGACTGGGTTATGAGATTGCAGCCATGGCAATCCCAGCACCAAAACATCATGTAGATTATACAGCACCAGAAAGCAAATAACCTCCTGGTGATCCGGATTAACACGCATAGTCACTTGTGTCCAGTATTGTGGTTTATTACTAGCCAATGGGGTGGAGTCAATCCCTTTCAGAGGTATCGGAGCCTCCAATGGCTCCAAATCATACCCACAGCGTTTGGCAAAGGACCAATCCATAAGACTCAAAGCAGCGCCAGAGTCGACATAGGCGTCCGCGGTAATAGATGACAAAGAACAAATCAGGGTCACAGATAGAATAAACTTAGACTGTAAAGTGCTAATTGAAACAGACTTGTCAGGCTTCTTAGTACGCTTAAAGCATGCTGATATAACATGAGTTGAATCACCACAATAGAAGCACAACCCATTTTTTCGTCTAAAATTCTGCCGCTCGCTTCTGGACAGAATTCTATCACATTGCATATTTTCTGGCGTTTTCTCAGTAGACACCGCCAAATGGTGCACAGGTTTGCGCTCCCGCAGACGCCTATCGATCTGAATAGCCATCGTCATGGACTCATTCAGACTCGCAGGCACAGGGAACCCCACCATAACATCCTTAATGGCATCAGAGAGACCTTCTCTGAAAATCGCCGCCAGGGCGCACTCATTCCACTGAGTAAGCACAGACCATTTGCGGAATTTTTGGCAGTATATTTCAGCTTCATCTTGCCCCTGAGACAAGGACATCAAGGCCTTTTCCGCCTGAAGCTCTAAATGAGGTTCCTCATAAAGCAACCCCAAGGCCAGAAAAAACGCATCCACATTGAGCAACGCAGGATCCCCTGGTGCCAATGCAAAAGCCCAGTCCTGAGGGTCGCCCCGGAGCAAGGAAATTACAATCCTGACCTGCTGTGCAGGGTCTCCGGCAGAGCGAGACTTCAGGGACAAAAACAATTTGCAATTATTTTTAAAATTTTGAAAGTGAGATCTATTCCCCGAGAAGAATTCAGGCAAAGGAATTCTAGGCTCAGACATAGGTGCATGAACAACAAAATCTTGCAAATTTTGTACCTTTGTGGCGAGATTATTCAAACCTGTAGCTACACTCTGAAGATCCATTTGAAACAGGTGAACACAGAGCCATTCAAGGATTAGAAGGAGAGAAAGAGAGGAAGGCTGCAGTATAGGCAGACTAGCAAGTGATTCAATTAAGAGCACACTCAGAACTAGAGGGAAAGAGGAAAAAAAAAAATAAAAATTGTAGCAGACTTCTTTTTTCTCTCCTTTCTCAGCCAGTAATTTAACCCTTTTTTGGGCCGGTCAAACTGTCATGATTCTCAATGGCGAGAGAACATAGCCCAGCATATATGAGAACTAGCTCTTGGAAGATGGAAACTATACTGACCATGAACTAAACCTGCCGCACAACTAGAAGTGGCCGGGTAGCATGCCTACGTTTTTTATCCCTAGATGCCCAGCGCCAGCCGGAGAACTACCTAATCCTAGCAGAGGAAAAGACAGTCCTGGCTCACCTCTAGAGAAATTTTCCCAAAAGGCAGACAGAGGCCCCCACATATATTGGCGGTGATTTTAGATGAAATGACAAACGTAGTATGAAAATAGGTTTAGCAAAATCGAGGTCTGCTTACTAGATAGCATGAAGACAGAAAGGGCACTTTCATGGTCAGCAGAAAACCCTATCAAAACACCATCCAGAAATTACTTTAAGACTCTAGCATTAACTCATAACACCAGAGTGGCAATTTCCGCTCACAAGAGCTTTCCAGACACAGTAACGAAACAGCAGCTGTGAACAGGAACAAAAAGCAAAAACACAAAAGGACAAAAGTCCAACTTAGCTAGGAGTTGTCTAGTAGCAGGAACATGCACAGAAGGCTTCTGATTACATTGTTGACCGGCATGAAACTGACAGAGGAGCAAGGTTATATAGCGACTCCCACATCCTGATAGGAGCAGGTGAACAGAGGGGATGATGCACACAAGTACAATTCCACAAGTGGCCACCGGGGGAGCCCAGAATCCAATTTCACAACAAGAAGCCTTTCTGTTGCATGTTCCTGCTCCTAGACTACTATCAGCTAAGTTGGACTTGTAGTCCTAAGATTGTTTTTGCATTTTTGTTCCAGTTCTCTGTGTTTGAATATTTCTGAGGCTGGAAGCTCTTGTGAGCTGAAATTGCCACTCTGGTGTCATGAGTTGATATTAGAGTCTTAAAGTAATTTCAGGATGGTGTTTTGAAAGGGTTTTCAGCTGACTGTGAAGTTCCCTTTTCTGTCTTCCTACTATCTAGTAAGCGGACCTCAATTTGCTAAACCTATCTTCATACTTCGTATGTCAATTTCCTCTAAAATCACCGACAATATATGTGGGGGCTACTGTCTGCCTTTTGGGGAAAATTTCTCTAGAGGTAAGCCAGGTCTGTATTTTCCTCTGCTAGGGTCAGTCAGTCCTCCGGCTGGCGCTGGGCGTCTAGGGATAAAACGTAGGCACGCTACCCGGCCACTGTTAGTTGTGCGGTAGGTTTAGCTCACAGTCAGCTCAAGTTCCCATCTTCCAAGAGCTAGTCCTTTTGTATGCTTTACTACGGTCTCTTGCCATTGAGAACCATGACACCCCTGTGACCAGCGAGTAGCTATCCAGCGGATTCTACCCCTCTGTTCTACCATACTACGGGACTAATCACTGGACACCTCTCGGGAAAAGTTACAGCTACGCTGCGGCGCCATCACAGATTCATGCAGTAAGTGCTTGTGCAATTAATCATTATGTCTGGCGGCATTGCTTTTTAATTACCGTATCTGCACAACTATTCTCCTTGTGTCCACATATTTATTCTATCCACCAACGCACCCTTCTAGCGCAGGTGATAACTTTTATATTCACTTTTATCTTCTTATTAAGCAGGGGTTTACACAGACCCTGTCTGATCACCAGCAGCAGCGTTGTTTTAGTGTCTCCTTAATAGTGTAGCGCCAGTGTACTATTATATACATAAGTTATAAAAAGAGCAGCGTGTGAATAATTCTGAAAGTTTCAACTTCTTTTCCATTCAGAAAAAAATACATTAAAAAAATGCAAAAAACATCACGTATCATCATACGCATATGCTAGGGTTTTGTATGTGACTTTTTCAGGTGGAAACCACCTGAAAAAGCTTTCAGAAAATGCTCAAAAGAATGAACATATACATTTCTATGACAGAACGACTTGCTGTGCTATGTCCGGGCTTTGGAACATCTTTTAATAACTTCAGATTTCTAAAAATGTGGTTAAAAGGTCAATTATTCTGGTGTTTTACGCTCAGAAGTCTCTCTGCACTTTAGATACAATTCAATGGGAAAGCTCAAGACACCTGGAAGACGACCGGACGTTTTTTTGATCTTTTTTCCATCATTTTTGCTTAAAAAAAACACGCTTGGTGGCTACTTCATTATTCATTTTTCAGGTGGTTTACATCCACCTTAAATATACATCGTGTTCACATTCCCTAAAGCTTTTTTTGAGGATGGTTTTAGAGAGGAGGATCCATGTAAAAAAAAAGTCCTCAAAAAATTATGTGTGTAAACAGACTTTACCCTTTTAGGATCAGGCAATTTTGCTTTTGCACTTAGGCTATGTGCACACTTTGCGGATTCCACTGCGGATTTTTCCGCAGCGGAATTCCAAAATCCGCAGTGAAAACCCGTCGCGGTTTTTACTGTGGATTTATCGCGGTTTTTACTGTGGATTCTTCTGCGGGTTTTCAATTGCATTTTCCTATTGCTATGATGGCCCTAATAATTTCTGGTGCAAGCAATTCTCTTCATAAGGGCTCATTTCCACATGCGAGGCACACGTCCGTATCTCGCATGTGGAAACCAAGCTGTGGAGCCGGCACTCAGGAGCGGAGCGTGCGGCCGCATAGCAACACATGGAGCTGCACAGCTCCGCTCCAAAGTGCCGGCTCCACAGCTTGGTTTCCACATGCGAGATACGGACGTGTGCCTCGCATGTGGAAATGAGCCCTAAGTCACATGCTTAGTGACAGGACGTCCCCCTGTGTGCAATCTGTCACATGTCGGTCAGTATATACATTTTACCTTTTCTGTAAGGCCACAGAGCCTGCAGCACCATTAAGCAAGAGGCACCACTAACCAAACACCATGAAGACCAAAGAGATCTCCAAAGAAGTCAGGGATAAAGTTGTTGAGAAGAACAAGTCAGGGTTGGGTTATAAAAAAGATATCCCAATCTCTGATGATCCCCCCGGAGCACCATGAGATCCATTATCATCAAATGGTAAGAACATGGTACCACAAAAACAAACCTGTCAGGAGACCTAAACTCTCAGCCCAGACAAGGAGGGCATTAATCAGTGAGGCAGCACAGAGACCAAAGGTAACTCTGAAGGAGTTACAGAGTTTCCAAGCAAAGACTGGAGGATCTGTCCATATGACAACAATTAGCCGTACACTCCGTAGAGGTGCCTTTATTGAAGAGTGGCTAGATAAAAGCCTTTACTTATACACAAAAATTGTAAGGCTCATTTTGAGTTTTCCAAAAGATATTGGGTAGCCTCCTCGTATGTTTCGTAGAAAGTGCTGTGGTCATATGAGTCCATTATTCAATTTTTTTGGCCACCATGGTAAACGCTGTCTGGTGCCAAACCAACACTCCAAACAACACAAACACACAAACAACACACCAACAAACTAGCCAATACAAACCATCACTCCAAGAACACTTTCCCACAATGAAACATGGTGGTGGCAGCATCATGCTGTGGGGATGTTTTTTGGCGACAGGGAAAATGGACTGGTTGAGAGGAATATGGATGATGCAAAATATAGGGATACGCTTGAGCAATACTTGTTTCAGTCTGTCAGTGATTTGAGAATGGGATGGAGGTTCACATTCCAGCAAGAAAATGACCCAAAGCATACTGCTAAAGCAACACTCGAGTGGCTTGAGAGGAAATGTGTAAATATTTTGGAGTGGCCTGATCAAAGCCCAGACCTTAATCCAATGGAGAATCTGGGGTCAGATTGGAAGATTGCTGTTCACCAGAGGAAACCATCTAACCTGAAGGAGCTGGAGCAGTTTCGCCTTCAGGAATGGACAAAAATCCCAGTGGCAAGATGTGGAAAGCTCATAGAGACTTATCCAAAGTGACTTGCAGCTGTAATTGATGCAAAAGGACGGTCTATAAAATACTGACTTTTGGGGGGTGAAGAGTTATGTACAATGAAGTTTTCAGTTATTTTGTCCTATTTGTTGTTTGCTTCACAAGAAAAAGAAAACCAAATGTTCTCAGTTGTAGGCATGTTTTTTTTACATGGAGTGATGCAAACCCTCAAAAAAACACTGAAATTCTAGGTTGTGAGGAAGCAAAACACGAAAAATGCCAAGGGGGTGAATACTTTTGCAAACCGTTGTATGTCCAGTGGTTCACATAGTTTACAGTGATAAGGAAAAAGTTTCTGTACATAGTAATCATTGTTTAGTATTCCTTATACCATGACCAATCACCTTTACATCTTCTATGGCATTTTTGGTGAAATCTCCATTTCTAATTGTCTTTCAATTTGATCTTGCCCTTTAATAAAGATAATTATTATTTTCATGTGCAGAATGTGGTCATTACTATAGGTTTATATATGGCATTTATGACTACAATTTAATAACTTGGCCTGCCTGTGTGGCCCAGCGGCTTGATGACTTTTTTGAAGGTTTATAAACAAACAAATGTGACCAACACTTCACAAGTCCTCATTCAGACGTCCGTTTTTCACGTACGTTCTATCCCTGGTTTTCACAGATCTTGGCCTTTTTTGTTATTTTATGAATATGATTATTAAAATTAGACAAATATTTATCAAATAGCATTGGCCACATTGATGAATCTGGCACAATGTAATACTGTCTAGTTAACTTTGCACTAAGAATTAAGCCCCCGTACACATGAGACTAATGTTGGCCGAACCCACCAATATCGATGAGCTAATTTGCACGAGAGCGCCAGCTGCCTGATTATCGGAGAAATTGTTGATGGGACAGGTATCTTTTGGTGTTTGTAGCCTCTGCCTGCATTCTTTCAATATTTTGTGATTGATTAACTTGTTGGATGGGATTTTAGTTACCGTTTGACCATTCCACGTAATTTAACAGTTTATACTATGGGTAAGCCTGGACTCCAAAATGTATAGGACAACTGCGTATTTCTCTTGTATGAGCTGTATGCACATGATGGAGTTCCTAAATGTTTGAGAAAAAGTTTTAAAGAAGAGAAATATATATTTTTTTCTGTTCCACACCTCTGTATCCGTACCTGGATTGCCACGCTTTAATGTGCAGTAGAGTTATGCTGCCCTCTGCTGGTGGTACCCAGTAAAGCTTCAGGACAAAATTGGGAAGTAAGAGGCATAACTGGGGCTGTGGCACTAAGAACTGTATTTTATTTTGAATTATAATATGAACATTCTGGATAAAAAAAAAACCTTTAATACATTTTTTTGCATAATGCAGTAAAGATAGAGCCATTTTCATAAATAATAAACAGTTTTCAGAACAAAACAAAGTTTTATTATTCATTTTTAAAATATGAATCTGTTTTTGTCATAGATGGCAAAACTTAATGAAGAATAATTATTTTTAAATAGCTTTCACCGCGCCTCAACATTACCTTTACATGTACTGTGACTTCCTTTGTAATTGTTACACTCCTTTCAGTAATTGTTCTGTGAAGAACGCCATGGGAAAACAAGCTATAGTAAATGTAGGGAACAAAGGAAATGATCTAACAGCCAGAAGACAATGTAAATAGCTGAAATTAACGGGGAAGTATAGTTTTTTCAACCTGTGTGTTTTTCAATGCTACAATTTATCTGAAAATGTATAAATAAATTAAGCAATGTGGCAACATTTTTCTTCTGGGCATTCATCTCCTCTGCTGACCTATGTATCACTAGACCAGGGGTCCCCAACGTGTGGTTCTGTTAAATATTAATTATTGATTATTGACTTATTCTCAATTCTGTACTGAGCACATTGCCTTTCGCTGACACTACATGTGTTATTTCTGACTCATAGTAAATGTCAACCCCATATATAGAGACCACATGGTCTGTGGGACGTATAGATAACAAGGCCACAGGCCTTCACTCTCTGCGGACTTCACACATTGCACACAGACTTCAGACGAGATGGACAGCTGGCATGTAAGTTAGCCATGTGCTTCTTGATGGCTTCTACCATGCTTATGACAGAGACAGAAGCCATTTACCATTCAGAATCTCAGGAAAGATGGGGAACAAACTTTGATATGGACAAATGGACAATCTCTTTGTAACTATTTCACCTATTTTATGTTTTGCTGCAATGATGCTTTTTGATGGAAAATCCAATAAACCACTACATTTTTAATGAGAAATATCATGACATTTTCTTTAGAGTATCGCATCTGGTAAAGAGTCCTGAATAATTAAATATATACGAAATAAGTATTTTTAGCAGGGTCACAGATCCATGATGTGTGGCTCGCAGCCGTGTGCTGGTTTGGTGTATTAGCACCAGGTCTAACACACAGTTCTGAATAGCAGGTAACTAGATGGTGACTTTTGTGAGTAGCCTCACACAGAAGAGCAGATCTGGATGCACATGTACAATGTACTTGCCATGGGAGTGAAGAGGCATGGTAAGGCTGGGGACACACTTAACGTATAAAAAAATGGTCCGTTTTTCACGGCCGAGAATCGCACAAATGTTTCAAAAACAGTGATCCGTGTGCAGTGTGAGGATGCGATTTCCTCGCATCAAATGATCCGTGTGACATCCGTGTGACATCCGTATGGCATCCGTATGCCGAGATTTTCTCGCAAGCTTGCAAAACCGACATCTAATGGATTTATGTGCTCAAATGTTCGGGAAAACATATATACAGTATATATATATATATATATGTCATTGAGACACATATATATACACTCACCGGCCATTTTATTAGGTACACCATGCTAGTAACGGGTTGGACCCCCTTTTGCCTTCAGAACTGCCTCAATTCTTCGTGGCATAGATTCAACAAGGTGCTGGAAGCATTCCTCAGAGATTTTGGTCCATATTGACATGATGGCATCACACAGTTGCCGCAGATTTGTCGGCTGCACATCCCAAAGATGCTCCATACAAGGCAGGATGGATCCATGCTTTCATGTTGTTTACGCCAAATTCTGACCCTACCATCCGAATGTCGCAGCAGAAATCGAGACTCATCAGACCAAGCAACGTTTTTCCAATCTTCTACTGTCCAATTTCGATGAGCTTGTACAAATTGTAGCCTCAGTTTCCTGTTCTTAGCTGAAAGGAGTGGTACCCGGTGTGGTCTTCTGCTGCTGTAGCCCATCTGCCTCAAAGTTCGACGCACTGTGCATTCAGAGATGCTCTTAGGCCTACCTTGGTTGTAACGGGTGGCGATTTGAGTCACTGTTGCCTTTCTATCAGCTCGAACCAGTCTGCCCATTCTCCTCTGACCTCTGGCATCAACAAGGCATTTCCGCCCACAGAACTGCCGCTCACTGGATTTTTTTTCTTTTTCGGACCATTCTCTTTAAACCCTAGAGATGGTTGTGCGTGAAAATCCCAGTAGATCAGCAGTTTCTGAAATACTCAGACCAGCCCTTCTGGCACCAACAACCATGCCACGTTCAAAGGCACTCAAATCACCTTTCTTCCCCATACTGATGCTCGGTTTGAACTGCAGGAGATTGTCTTGACCATGTCTACATGCCTAAATGCACTGAGTTGCCGCCATGTGATTGGCTGATTAGAAATTAAGTGTTAACAAGAAGTTGGACAGGTGTACCTAATAAAGTGGCCGGTGAGTGTATATTCTGTATTTAGATTTCATTCAGCGCGATATCTGTGAAAAGCCGGTAATTCAATTGCCGGCTTTGCATTTCTCCTTCACAAACCCGACAGGATATGAGACATGGTTTACATACAGTAAACCATCTCATATCCCCCTTTTTTTTGCATATTCCACACTACTAATGTTAGTAGTGTGTATGTGCAAAATTTGGCCATTGTAGCTGCTAAAATAAAGGGTTAAATGGCGGAAAAAATTGGCGTGGGCTCCCGCGCAATTTTCTCCGCCAGAATGGTAAAGCCAGTGACTGAGGGCAGATATTAATAGCCAGGAGAGGGTCCATGGTTATTAGCCCCCCCCCGTGGCTAAAAACATCTGCCCCCAGCCACCCCAGAAAAGGCACATCTGGAAGATGCGCCTATTCTGGCACTTGGCCTCTCTCTTCCCACTCCCTGTAGCGGTGGGCTATGGGGTAATGAAGGGTTAATGCCACCTTGCTATTGGAAGGTGACATTAAGCCAGATTAATAATGGAGAGGCGTCAATTATGACACCTATCCATTATTAATCCAATTTTTTGAAAGGGTTAAAAAACATACACACACACATGATTTAAAAGTATTTTAATGAAATAAACACAGCGGTTGTTTTAATAATTTATTGCTCTCTCAATCCATTTTCAGACCCTCGCTTGGCAAAACAATAAACGCACAATATACATACCTTCTGATGTCAGATCACTTCCCACGATGTAATCCATCTGAAGGGGTTAACTAATATTACAGGCACGAGCTGCGATAAACCACTCGCTCGTACCTGTAATCCCCGGGTGCTGAAAGGAAAGCAGTGATCTATACTTACATTCAGTCGCGGTGATGCGCCCCTGCTGGATGTTCTCATGAACTGCAGCCTGGGAACTTTTTCCCACGCTCCAGGTCATATGAGGACATCCACCAGGGGGCGCATCACCGCGACTGAAGGTAACTATAGGTCATTGACCTATAGTTACCTTCAGTCGCGGTGATGCGCCCCCTGGTGGATGTCCTCATATGACCTGGAGCGTGGGAAAAAGTTCCCAGGCTGCAGTTCATGAGAACATCCAGCAGGGGCGCATCACCGCGACTGAATGTAAGTATAGATCACTGCTTTCCTTTCAGCACCCGGGGATTACAGGTACGAGCGAGTGGTTTATCGCAGCTCGTGCCTGTAATATTAGTTAACCCCTTCAGATGGATTACATCGTGGGAAGTGATCTGACATCAGAAGGTATGTATATTGTGCGTTTATTGTTTTGCCAAGCGAGGGTCTGAAAATGGATTGAGAGAGCAATAAATTATTAAAACAACCGCTGTGTTTATTTCATTAAAATACTTTTAAATCATGTGTGTGTGTGTTTTTTAACCCTTTCAAAAAATTGGATTAATAATGGATAGGTGTCATAATTGACGCCTCTCCATTATTAATCTGGCTTAATGTCACCTTCCAATAGCAAGGTGGCATTAACCCTTCATTACCCCATAGCCCACCGCTACAGGGAGTGGGAAGAGAGTGGCCAAGTGCCAGAATAGGCGCATCTTCCAGATGTGCCTTTTCTGGGGTGGCTGGGGGCAGATGTTTTTAGCCACGGGGGGCCCAATAACCATGGACCCTCTCCTGGCTATTAATATCTGCCCTCAGTCACTGGCTTTACCACTCTGGCGGAGAAAATTGCGCGGGAGCCCACGCCAATTTTTTCCGCCATTTAACCCTTTATTTTAGCAGCTACAGCGGCCAAATTTTGCACATACACACTACTAACATTAGTAGTGTGGAATATGCAAAAAAAAAGGGGGATATGAGATGGTTTACTGTATGTAAACCATGTCTCATATCCTGTCGGGTTTGTGAAGGAGAAATGCAAAGCCGGCAATTGAATTACCGGCTTTTCTATAGAACACCGCTGCGTATTTCTCGCAATGCACACGCATGGTCCGTGTGTAATCCGATTTTTTCTCGCACCCATAGACTTGCATTGGCGAGTCTCGGCCGAGATACGCTGACAATCGCAGCCTGCTGCGAGTTCCCTCGGATCCGAAATACGGTGGAGAAAATATCGGATGATGGGAGCTGAACCATAGATTAACATTGGGCCGAGTGCTATGCGATTTTTTATCGCATAGCACTCGTCCGTATTACGGTCTAGTGTGACCCCGGCCTTAGCTGGAGAAAGGATGATATTACCAGGTAGAGGGTTGCTTGAAGCTGGATGCTGGATGCAATAGTGTGATAGGAGTGCCTGATGCAAGAATACAAAATGGGGGTCACGTGGGAGGGAACCCCTAGATGTAAGTATACTGCCTCAATGAGATTTCTATGGTGAAGCTTTGGCAGTCATTATACCAGTGTTAGTAAAATATAGACTTGGCACTCAACTTAATGAAGTGAAGAAGAACTTTTAATTCAGTCCAGAATTGTAGTACAGCAAAACGTTTCAGTCGTTCTGACCTTCATCAGTTACTAAATTAAATCAAAATATATACAAAAAATATATCAAAATAGCAAAATAAAACAAAACAACAAAAGTATATACAAACATATAGGAACTGGTCAATTGAACACTGGCAAAAAGGAATATTGAAACTCAAGTAAAGAGGTGCAGTCTAATGGTTCAATAGAAACACTGGAAGCAGTGGAGTACGTTTATGTAGATCAAGAGCAAGAATGTATGTACTAAAAGAATAGAGTGTTAAAAGGTGAGACGTGACATACCAGACTATGGTAAGAAGAATTTCATTCTTTGTGGACGTTTTTGGTAAGTAGCTTGGTAATGACAGCATCTGTGGGTAATAAATTATTAAATAACGCTATGTTGATAAATGGGATACTAAGCTTTATAAGGATCCAAGAAGTATCGTTTCTCCTAAGTCATGTGACAAGGCTCGTTAAAGGGTCGACATTGACTGTTAGGATTGCTATTTCCAATAGGTGGCACTAGGGTTCTAGTCCTCTTCCTCTCTGAAGAGACAATTTGCATAAGCTTTATAAGGCATATACCCGCTAAAATAATGGTATAATCCAGCCTATTGGCATGTATGGACCATCTACTGAAAAAACAAAACAATGTCAGTCCCGGCGTGCAGACCGCCTAAGGAGATGCAGATGGAACAATATTACATTAAGTTCGGGGATGGCGCGCGTGTGTGTCTACGTCGGACGCGGCATCCACCGCTTGTTGCAACAATTATACCGGTTATACCAGTGTTGGCAGCTCTGGGTGTGACTACTGTGGATGAGGCAGGAGCTGGATCTCACTGCTCTGGGGTCAGTAATTGTGGTTCGTGACCATCACTCAGAGCTGAATGTGTGTTACGCCAGTAACTCGCATGCCTTCTCAGCGCCGTTCTACTCACCACGTTCACTGCTCTGCTCCAGACCATCATGCTGAACTTGTCTCTTGCAGTATTCTCAACACTGATGCATCCTAATGTGGCTGGAGAATCTCCACCTACCTATATGCAAATTGCCTCTTCTGAGAAAAAGAGGACTTAACTCTATAGCGCCACCTGTTGGAAGTAGCGATCCTACAAGTCACAATCAACCCTCTAACGAGTCGTGCAATATGACTTAGGATAAAAGCCAAATCAGTATCTCAATTCGCAGACACGGTGTTTCGGGCTGTTGGCCCTCGTCAGTGCGAAGCATGAGAACTGATTTGGCTAGGTGAGAGGCTCTGGACTGGGGTCTAAGGGGTATCGTTTCTCCTTATGGAGAGTGACATACCATCTCTGGCTTGTCAAGGTAAGGAGGCTTATTCTCATGCTTCGCACTGACGAGGGCCAACAGCCCGAAACACCGTGTCTGCGAATTGAGATACTGATTTGGCTTTTATCCTAAGTCATATTGCACGACTCGTTAGAGGGTTGATTGTGACTTGTAGGATCGCTACTTCCAACAGGTGGCGCTATAGAGTTAAGTCCTCTTTTTCTCAGAAGAGGCAATTTGCATATTTAAATTCCCAGAGGAGCATTGTACGGCAAATAAGCCTCCTTACCTTGACAAGCCAGAGATAGTATGTCACTCTCCATAAGGAGAAACGATACCCCTTACACCTACCTATAGGATGACGTTTCCAGACTCTGCTGGACTTTAACCTACTTTGTCCAGAAGAGTTTTGTTGCCCTGGGCTAACCCCGGCCAGCAAGGGATATTCTGTATTAGGCAGCTCCTCCCTCCACCCCTTGCCTGAACTTAGGTTCTAGTTTGCAGTCAGTCTCTAGTTACTTGTCTTGGTGCATTATTGTTTAGACTTTCTTATTACCAACCTGTCTTGATTTCTTGTCTAGTCTAATTTCTCCTCTCCTCATCCCGGCTTTGTATTCTGAACCAGTGATGCCTGCCCCAACCTAGGACTGTCTGACCATGTCTCTGTCTTCACCCTCTGTGCTTCTCATTTGTGCCTCTGACCTGTTGGTCAGCTGCTGCGAATCCAGGCACTGCCCTGTAGTTGCAACTGGTGACTGCCCTGATGGCCCAAGCCCATCCTCACCATCAGAGGCACTAGTGAAGACCAGGTAGTCACTTAGTCGCGCCTCTCCAGATTAAGCCTGGCCAGTGGTGCAGAGGGTCCACGCTCACCTCCATCACAGTGAGTTCAGGCTATGGACTGCACTGACAATTCGGGACCCAGCAGAGACCCCAAGCCTAATGTACAAGTCCTGTATAAAGAGGTCCGTTCTCAACATGAGCGCCAAGACCACCTGATGCAGGAAATCAATGTGATGGCAACTCAGCCGCAGGATTTGTCTACCTCAGTTTCCCCCCTGTCCTGTGCCTCAGCTGTGACAGGCCATCCTTCCTCAGAATTGACATCCTCTCCAGGAGGACCACCTATAACTCCAGTTTATGGTGGAGCAGCTAAGCTCCAGGTTCCGCTCCCATTCCGCTACAATTGAGACCCCAAGGAGAGCTGCAGCTTTATAAACCAGTGTAAAATCCACTTCACTCTTTATGCTCATCTCTTCGGACCAAACCAAGATAGAGTTTATGTTTTCGTTCCTGTCCGGTCAAGTCTTGGCTTGAGCAAATCCTATTTGGGAGTATGGTGGTCCAGAGACCCGTGTTTTAGAAAGGTTTTTGAAGTTGTTTGAGCAGTGTTCGAGGTACCTGGATGCACCTCCTCAGCCACCTTTTCCCTTTTGACCATAAGACAAGGCGCTGACACTGTGGCTCAGTATGCATTATGCTTCCGTCCACTGGCTTGGAATGAAAAAGCCTTGGTGGAGACCATGTGGCAAGATCTGTCTGGTCATATTAAGGATGAATTGGCAGGCAAAAATGTACCATCTCTGGATACCCTTATACACCTGGCTACTAGGATTGATCTCAGCTTCCATGAACGGGCTCTGGAACAAACTCAAGTATCTTCTTGTGTCAGAAGAAGCCCCAGGCTGATCCCAACCTTCCAGTACCCCTTGCTGACACAAGCCACACCTAAATTTAGAAGAATTGGAGGGCACCACGAAATAAAAGGGATACACCTGAGGCATGTCAAAAACTATAAGTCAAACAGTCAAGAAAAAGAAACAAGCCATATAAACAGATATCACCTAAAATACACTAATATTTTATTTGGTACTGCAAAAAAACAAAACCACATAAAAACATTTAAAAGTCATAAAATGACACAAATATTGCACAACTAGCTCACAATAGAGCTATACAGCCCTCAAGCAAGTGACATACAATATAGGTGTATGAATTCAAATATAGACAGGCATATGGTCAGCACACCAAAGAATATAATCAGATATTAGATATAATGGTGATTAATGTAAAGTTTATTTGTGAGATACACTATTTATGAACAATAAAAACTAAAAGTTGTTTCAAAAAATAAGTGTCAAGCTAATGTGTGGACAGTACATTCCCCTCACGGTCTATATAAGGTATTGTGCAGCGCCCCAGAGCCCTGGTTGCTGCAGTAATGTCATTCTTCCACCAGGGGGAGTGATATTACGTCTGAAGGTAATAAAGGAGTTCATCTTTCCAGGTATCACAAACCAAACACCACACTTCACACTCCAATCCACCAGGGGGAGCTACGCTCCTATCTAGTAGGGCACTCCTCACAGAAGGGTAAAACTGGTGGTTTGGATAGAAAGTTAGTGAGACGCTGCCTGGGTTTGACCCAGAGAGTACCTGTCAGGCAGACAGGGGGAAAAGGAGGAACATCGGAGCTGCAGACAGAGGGTCCCTGTCAGGGGTGGGATCCTGACAGAGGCCTAGCAGGATAGAAGGCTACGGAGCTGCGCCTGCCCCATGTGCGGTAGAATCCTAAGAAAGGACACGAAGAGAACTGTGTTGTAGAGAGTGAGAAACGAAGTCACAGCACAAGGAGAAAACACAGGGAGGAGTTCTGCCCTGAAATAGGCTGCCTCCTTCTGAGGCGCGTAGCCGGTGGCCGGAACACCGAGGGAGTAATTGACTCTACGCATTACTTCAGAGACCGGCAGGACAGTCAATTCCAAGTTGGATGCCCGACCTTAATACCTAAGAAGACACGGTGGCAAATTGTGGGGGTCGGGGCGTCTCTAGGGTCCCTATAAACAAGCCTCAGGCCATCAGTCATACGGGTTTGTCCTATCCATACCATCTGGGGGACAGAGAGGAAGACATCTAGAACATCCACGAAAGTTGTGAGGACCTTACCGAGTTGCTCAGCAGGGAGGTACTACAACACACAGGCGCTAGTAGGAAGGCTACTGATTTCCACCTGGATAAGGGGACTCTGGATTTGCCTTCGGACCGGCTGGACTCTGCCTACCCTGTGGTCTGTACCCTGGACTGTGGATGCTGAAGCTTCCAGTAAAAGGTAAAGAGACTGCAACCTTGTGTCCTCGTTATTTCCTGTGCCTTGCAACTTCCACCATCATCATCTACACTTCTGGGAAGCCCTGGGGATACACTTCACCTGTGGGAAGGTATACCATCTGGCTGCCATAACATCACCCCAGCGGACCCCTAAGCAGCGTCGATCACCCTGACCGAATACCACAGGCGGCGTCACGAACTTTCCCCTTTAAAGACCTTTCCCAAAACCATGAAAACTACTTCCATTATTTGGACGCCCCTCAAAGGGCCAAGGACCGAGTCGTGCCACCGTGACATCCCCCGCAGAGCACTGAAGGACCCGTTGCCGAGTACCCCATTGCCCTTATACGTGGGGGCGATCCAATTGCAAGTGAGTGTAGCGCCCCCACTGCCGCAGGGCCGAGGGGTACCCGGTACCGGGCCTCTGCTCTGGGGTTGTCACGATGGCTAGGCCCCGGTCCGTGACCCTGACGTGGGGCGCACAGTAAACGATATGACGGATGAAGGTGGTGGTGAGGTTGTAGTGGTGCGATGCAGTAAATAACGAGGACACCAGGTTGCAGTCTCTTTACCTCTTTACTGAAGATTTCTGGGTCCTCAGTCCGGAATCCGGATAACCAGGCTACGCAAGTCCGGCCGGTCCAATGGCACCTCCAGAGTTCTCTTAGCAGGTGGAAATCTGTGCCTTCCTTCTAGCGCTATGTGTTGCGGTCCTTCCCTGCTGTGCTTACAGAAAGTCCCCACAACTGTTGTGTCTGTTTCTTAAGTTCTCTCACAACTCGATTAGATGATGTTCTGCTAATCCTCCGTCCCTCCCTGGTGTTCTGGTTGGGACGGCACCCGTTTGATGGGTAGGCTCGGAGCTCTTCCGGGACCCTAGAGTCGCCCCTCTCCACAAGTTGCCCCCCAAGACTGCATAGGTGATATAAGTTAGACAGCCCGCCTTAGACTGACTGCCCTGCCGCTGTTTAGAGTATTGCTTGAAGCTGGATGTTGAAATACCCTCTCGGCGTTCCGGCCACCGGTAGTGCGCCTCAGTAGGGTGTTGCTTCGGTCTTACAGCACGACCCCTACTGGTATTCTCCTATTGCTTGATCTCGTTTCTCACTCAGCACAATCTATCTCGCTTCTGATCCTTCCTTGGGCACCGCCGCTATGCTGAGCAGGCACGGTCCCGTTACGTTCGCTCAAGTTGCCAAGTCTCTGTCAGGATCCCACCCCTGACAGAGACCCTACTGTATCTTCCCCCACAACACCCTCTGCCACAAGGTGTTGCTTGGTTCCAACCCAGTCAGCTTTCTGATCTAACTTCCTGCCTGACCCCCAGTTTACCCACTATGGTGGGGAGTGGCCTAGTGAATAGAACCCTTAGCTCCCCCCGGAGGCCCGACTGTGAAATGTATTGGTGTCTGTGATACCTGATCAGATGAACTCTTTCAGGGCCATCAGACGCACCATAGCTCCCCTTAGTGGCGGAGCCACAGTACTGCAACGACCAGAACTCTGGGGCGCTGCACTCCCCCCTGGTTAAACACAGTACTCCGGGACTGAGAAGAAAACAACAAGTTAGCAAAAAGACATACAGTTTTGTTGAGTGCAATAACAATAAGTATACTTAAACAGAGCTTCCCTTTATGGGAGGTGAGGACACTTGAACGTTACAAACATGGTTAAATGTCATAGCAACATGCTACAAATAACTTTCCTTTTACCCAACCGGGTATTCTACTAAGTGCAAAATTGTTGAACAATAATTTAACATTGCCTTTAAGGACATACACTCTGAATCCACTAAAGACCTTCTTATAATCACATTATAAGGCAAGTTAACTTTTTCATTCTCCTTCTTTAAATCTGCAGGACCGCCTGTCCTAACGGCACCAGACCTACTGCCTCTCCTTTCTATGCAGGACCGCCCCGTTCAGCCCGGGCCTACTGCCTTTTCAACTACTATACACAGTATAGAGCATAACATTACTTTCAATTTAAGAGCACTGAGCCATCTCTGCATGACTCCTATGAGGACTCAGGGTTTACCTTCTATCCTCATTGTCTATCAACATTATCAACCATTTTCTTTACATAACATTAAACCTTCTTACTAACACGTATGCAGGACACTACGTCTACCCCTACGGGCCCACTGCATCCTTCTTCTAGCTTTCACTTTATTTCAGGGAACATCATCAGCATTTCTTTACAATTAACTAGTTGGATACATATAACTTTCTCATATAAACATTATCATCACTTTCTTTCATCAAACATTATTGCTATCTCTTAGCCTTTAAAGCAATATCACCATTTAAGTGCGACAAATGAACATCCCCTTTAAGAGGGGACCAAGTCTCTATGGGGTAGCATATCTTCTCAGGCTACCAGTCCGTACTCAGCAAAGGTTCCGGTGTGGTATCTTCACAAAGAGTCCTTTTTGAAGTAAAACCAGTAGGGAGCACCTTTAATAAGGTGCAAACTATGTACAAAAAGTTTGTATCATGCACTGTTCATGATTGCGGCAGTTCTGGAAACTTTGTGCAAAACTTTAGAAAAATCAAACAAAACAATAGGGATCCCGGGTCAACAAAAGGATCCCCTTAAGAGTTAACCCTGGACGGGTTTTAGCAGCAACATAAGAGAACAATAACTATTTACATATATAAGGCATTCATGCTCACTCATTTTTCGGGGAAGAAGGTGGTTTCCTTCCGGGCCTCACCAGACCAACGGGTCGTGCTGCCGATCCAGGAAGCGGTTCTGGTCCCAGCAATGACAGGATCCCTCGCCGCGATGCTCTTTTCACTGATGATCCGGCATGCCCCCAAGGTACATGGTGGATCCGGGTTCCCCGCTGCTCCGCAGGGACAGGTTCCATTGCCTTCTCAACAGGAGGTTCATCTTCGGATGTTTCAGCGGCGGCCTGGAGCGCGACGCACCGCTGGACGCCCCGCGCCATCCAGCCAGCTTCGCCTGTTGCCCTCCTCCACCTGGTGTAGGTTACAGCATCACCTGGCTCCAGGTCGCGAGCGAACCTTCCTCCGCAGGGCTCTACCTCCTCCCGGTCCACGTGGACTTGTAGCGGCTCCCCGATCTCCTGTATAACCCCTCTTCCATGTCGGGGGTTGAAGGAGACCACTACACCCCAGTGGGACGATGGGACCTCTGCGACGTTGGTCAGATCAACCTGGGTTGCCGGTTGTGGCCGGTCTCGCCATGCAGCCACCAAACGCCGCAGGTGTTCGGCCTCTGGCATGATCTTCAGGCCCTGCGTCTGCAGCGCACTTTCAGCCGCGGCCGGGTTGGGAGGAGCAGGGGACACCGGAGACAAACGGACCTCCGTGGGCTGGCCCAGCCGAGCGAGCACGCGGGCATCCGCCTCCCAGCGGCGTGCTATCCGGCGGGCCTCGGCTGCAGCTACACACTCCTCAGACGGTGGCAAGGGGGGTCGGTCCATCGGTGGCTCCGTGAGGGTCAGTCCCCGCAACGTTGGCGCATCTGGGGCTGTGTCGAGTGGCGCAGCCTCAGGCTGGATCGGGTCAGTCCCACGCGGTGTTCCCGGTGTCGCCATCTTTTCTCCTTCTCCAGTGTCCTCTTCCCGCGGTCTCTTTCGTGGGCGGCCCCGTCTCCATGGTCTCCACCCTCCAAACAGGATCAGGAGGCGGACCTCAGCCGTTGACGGACACGTCCTCAGGACACAGAAATATTTAGACTGGGCGGCCATTGTTGTTCGCGCTCTCCAGCTTGCCTACGCCCACTCCACGCCCCTCTTCTTCTCCTGCGCTCTCCTCAGCGCTACAATGGCGGCGGATTTTGGCGGTAAATGGCACAGCACAATCTTTGTAATAAAGTACAGTCCAAGCACAACAAATCACAGTCCCAAGGCACACATGACCTGATTCTTCAGGCTTAAGTAGATCCTGTTCGTGACGCCAAGTTGTAGCGCCCCCACTGCCGCAGGGCCGAGGGGTACCCGGTACCGGGCCTCTGAGTCTCTGCTCTGGGGTTGTCACGGTGGCTAGGCCCCGGTCCGTGACCCTGCCGTGGGGCGCACAGTAAACGATATGACGGATGAAGGTGGTGGTGAGGTTGTAGTGGTGCGATGCAGTAAATAACGAGGACACCAGGTTGCAGTCTCTTTACCTCTTTACTGAAGATTTCTGGGTCCTCAGTCCGGAATCCGGATAACCAGGCTACGCAAGTCCGGCCGGTCCAATGGCACCTCCAGAGTTCTCTTAGCAGGTGGAAATCTGTGCCTTCCTTCTAGCGCTATGTGTTGCGGTCCTTCCCTGCTGTGCTTACAGAAAGTCCCCACAACTGTTGTGTCTGTTTCTTAAGTTCTCTCACAACTCGATTAGATGATGTTCTGCTAATCCTCCGTCCCTCCCTGGTGTTCTGGTTGGGACGGCACCCGTTTGACGGGTAGGCTCGGAGCTCTTCCGGGACCCTAGAGTCGCCCCTCTCCACAAGTTGCCCCCCAAGACTGCATAGGTGATATAAGTTAGACAGCCCGCCTTAGACTGACTGCCCTGCCGCTGTTTAGAGTATTGCTTGAAGCTGGATGTTGAAATACCCTCTCGGCGTTCCGGCCACCGGTAGTGCGCCTCAGTAGGGTGTTGCTTCGGTCTTACAGCACGACCCCTACTGGTATTCTCCTATTGCTTGATCTCGTTTCTCACTCAGCACAATCTATCTCGCTTCTGATCCTTCCTTGGGCACCGCCGCTATGCTGAGCAGGCACGGTCCCGTTACGTTCGTTCAAGTTGCCAAGTCTCTGTCAGGATCCCACCCCTGACAGAGACCCTACTGTATCTTCCCCCACAACACCCTCTGCCACAAGGTGTTGCTTGGTTCCAACCCAGTCAGCTTTCTGATCTAACTTCCTGCCTGACCCCCAGTTTACCCACTATGGTGGGGAGTGGCCTAGTGAATAGAACCCTTAGCTCCCCCCGGAGGCCCGACTGTGAAATGTATTGGTGTCTGTGATACCTGATCAGATGAACTCTTTCAGGGCCATCAGACGCACCATAGCTCCCCTTAGTGGCGGAGCCACAGTACTGCAACGACCAGAACTCTGGGGCGCTGCACTCCCCCCTGGTTAAACACAGTACTCCGGGACTGAGAAGAAAACAACAAGTTAGCAAAAAGACATACAGTTTTGTTGAGTGCAATAACAATAAGTATACTTAAACAGAGCTTCCCTTTATGGGAGGTGAGGACACTTGAACGTTACAAACATGGTTAAATGTCATAGCACCATGCTACAAATAACTTTCCTTTTACCCAACCGGGTATTCTACTAAGTGCAAAATTGTTGAACAATAATTTAACATTGCCTTTAAGGACATACACTCTGAATCCACTAAAGACCTTCTTATAATCACATTATAAGGCAAGTTAACTTTTTCATTCTCCTTCTTTAAATCTGCAGGACCGCCTGTCCTAACGGCACCAGACCTACTGCCTCTCCTTTCTATGCAGGACTGCCCCGTTCAGCCCGGGCCTACTGCCTTTTCAACTACTATACACAGTATAGAGCATAACATTACTTTCAATTTAAGAGCACTGAGCCATCTCTGCATGACTCCTATGAGGACTCAGGGTTTACCTTCTATCCTCATTGTCTATCAACATTATCAACCATTTTCTTTACATAACATTAAACCTTCTTACTAACACGTATGCAGGACACTACGTCTACCCCTACGGGCCCACTGCATCCTTCTTCTAGCTTTCACTTTATTTCAGGGAACATCATCAGCATTTCTTTACAATTAACTAGTTGGATACATATAACTTTCTCATATAAACATTATCATCACTTTCTTTCATCAAACATTATTGCTATCTCTTAGCCTTTAAAGCAATATCACCATTTAAGTGCGACAAATGAACATCCCCTTTAAGAGGGGACCAAGTCTCTATGGGGTAGCATATCTTCTCAGGCTACCAGTCCGTACTCAGCAAAGGTTCCGGTGTGGTATCTTCACAAAGAGTCCTTTTTGAAGTAAAACCAGTAGGGAGCACCTTTAATAAGGTGCAAACTATGTACAAAAAGTTTGTATCATGCACTGTTCATGATTGCGGCAGTTCTGGAAACTTTGTGCAAAACTTTAGAAAAATCAAACAAAACAATAGGGATCCCGGGTCAACAAAAGGATCCCCTTAAGAGTTAACCCTGGACGGGTTTTAGCAGCAACATAAGAGAACAATAACTATTTACATATATAAGGCATTCATGCTCACTCATTTTTCGGGGAAGAAGGTGGTTTCCTTCCGGGCCTCACCAGACCAACGGGTCGTGCTGCCGATCCAGGAAGCGGTTCTGGTCCCAGCAATGACAGGATGCCTCGCCGCGATGCTCTTTTCACTGATGATCCGGCATGCCCCCAAGGTACATGGTGGATCCGGGTTCCCCGCTGCTCCGCAGGGACAGGTTCCATTGCCTTCTCAACAGGAGGTTCATCTTCGGATGTTTCAGCGGCGGCCTGGAGCGCGACGCACCGCTGGACGCCCCGCGCCATCCAGCCAGCTTCGCCTGTTGCCCTCCTCCACCTGGTGTAGGTTACAGCATCACCTGGCTCCAGGTCGCGAGCGAACCTTCCTCCGCAGGGCTCTACCTCCTCCCGGTCCACGTGGACTTGTAGCGGCTCCCCGATCTCCTGTATAACCCCTCTTCCATGTCGGGGGTTGAAGGAGACCACTACACCCCAGTGGGACGATGGGACCTCTGCGACGTTGGTCAGATCAACCTGGGTTGCCGGTTGTGGCCGGTCTCGCCATGCAGCCACCAAACGCCGCAGGTGTTCGGCCTCTGGCATGATCTTCAGGCCCTGCGTCTGCAGCGCACTTTCAGCCGCGGCCGGGTTGGGAGGAGCAGGGGACACCGGAGACAAACGGACCTCCGTGGGCTGGCCCAGCCGAGCGAGCACGCGGGCATCCGCCTCCCAGCGGCGTGCTATCCGGCGGGCCTCGGCTGCAGCTACACACTCCTCAGACGGTGGCAAGGGGGGTCGGTCCATCGGTGGCTCCGTGAGGGTCAGTCCCCGCAACGTTGGCGCATCTGGGGCTGTGTCGAGTGGCGCAGCCTCAGGCTGGATCGGGTCAGTCCCACGCGGTGTTCCCGGTGTCGCCATCTTTTCTCCTTCTCCAGTGTCCTCTTCCCGCGGTCTCTTTCGTGGGCGGCCCCGTCTCCATGGTCTCCACCCTCCAAACAGGATCAGGAGGCGGACCTCAGCCGTTGACGGACACGTCCTCAGGACACAGAAATATTTAGACTGGGCGGCCATTGTTGTTCGCGCTCTCCAGCTTGCCTACGCCCACTCCACGCCCCTTTCTTCTCCTGCGCTCTCCTCAGCGCTACAATGGCGGCGGATTTTGGCGGTAAATGGCACAGCACAATCTTTGTAATAAAGTACAGTCCAAGCACAACAAATCACAGTCCCAAGGCACACATGACCTGATTCTTCAGGCTTAAGTAGATCCTGTTCGTGACGCCAAGTTGTAGCGCCCCCACTGCCGCAGGGCCGAGGGGTACCCGGTACCGGGCCTCTGAGTCTCTGCTCTGGGGTTGTCACGGTGGCTAGGCCCCGGTCCGTGACCCTGCCGTGGGGCGCACAGTAAACGATATGACGGATGAAGGTGGTGGTGAGGTTGTAGTGGTGCGATGCAGTAAATAACGAGGACACCAGGTTGCAGTCTCTTTACCTCTTTACTGAAGATTTCTGGGTCCTCAGTCCGGAATCCGGATAACCAGGCTACGCAAGTCCGGCCGGTCCAATGGCACCTCCAGAGTTCTCTTAGCAGGTGGAAATCTGTGCCTTCCTTCTAGCGCTATGTGTTGCGGTCCTTCCCTGCTGTGCTTACAGAAAGTCCCCACAACTGTTGTGTCTGTTTCTTAAGTTCTCTCACAACTCGATTAGATGATGTTCTGCTAATCCTCCGTCCCTCCCTGGTGTTCTGGTTGGGACGGCACCCGTTTGACGGGTAGGCTCGGAGCTCTTCCGGGACCCTAGAGTCGCCCCTCTCCACAAGTTGCCCCCCAAGACTGCATAGGTGATATAAGTTAGACAGCCCGCCTTAGACTGACTGCCCTGCCGCTGTTTAGAGTATTGCTTGAAGCTGGATGTTGAAATACCCTCTCGGCGTTCCGGCCACCGGTAGTGCGCCTCAGTAGGGTGTTGCTTCGGTCTTACAGCACGACCCCTACTGGTATTCTCCTATTGCTTGATCTCGTTTCTCACTCAGCACAATCTATCTCGCTTCTGATCCTTCCTTGGGCACCGCCGCTATGCTGAGCAGGCACGGTCCCGTTACGTTCGTTCAAGTTGCCAAGTCTCTGTCAGGATCCCACCCCTGACAGAGACCCTACTGTATCTTCCCCCACAACACCCTCTGCCACAAGGTGTTGCTTGGTTCCAACCCAGTCAGCTTTCTGATCTAACTTCCTGCCTGACCCCCAGTTTACCCACTATGGTGGGGAGTGGCCTAGTGAATAGAACCCTTAGCTCCCCCCGGAGGCCCGACTGTGAAATGTATTGGTGTCTGTGATACCTGATCAGATGAACTCTTTCAGGGCCATCAGACGCACCATAGCTCCCCTTAGTGGCGGAGCCACAGTACTGCAACGACCAGGACTCTGGGGCGCTGCACGAGCACCTTTAAAGATGAAACAATCTACAAATCACATGCAATGCTGCACAATAATTGCAAACACCTAAATGCCATGTGAACACAAAAATGCACAAATATCAAAATGTGAAACAGTGAAGGCACCTGTTCAGTAGCATAGTGTAAGCAGAAAACAAAAGATGCGGGGGTAAAGAACAAGAAGCATTAAAGGTAAATACCCCAAAGCCTGGAAGCAACAAACAGGTGATTCGGGAGAGAGCATCCACGTTACCATGTAATTTCCCTGGCCTGTGCTCTATGTGGAAATTCTAATCTTGAAGGGCTAAGAACCACCTAGTCACCCGGGCATTCTTACCCTTCTTCTCTCTCAACCATCTCATAGGGGCATGGTCTAACACTAGCTTAAACCTACGGTCTAGCAGGTAATACTGCAGTGTATCCACTACCCACTTTATGGCTAAGCACTCCTCAACAATTGCGTAGTTTTTCTCGCAGGGAGAGAGTTTCCGGCTCAGATAGAGCATGGGATGCTCTTCTCCATTTATTTCTTGACACAGCACCGCTCCCAACCCGACTTCTGAAGCATCTATCTGGACCATGAATTCTTTGCTAAAGTCTGTGGCGACCTGGAACAGATTCTTGCACTGAGCCTGCTTCAGCTCCTGAAATGTCCCCTCTGTGTCAGTAGTCCATTTCACCACTATCAATTTGGTGCCCTTGAGGAGATCTGTCAATGGTGCCGCAATCATGGCGAAACTTGGGATAAACTGCCGGTAATACCCCACAATTCCAAGAAATAAATCTTGGAAAGCGGTTGTGGCCAACTCTGAATTGCCTTGATCTTATTTAGGCTAGGTTCACATTGCGTTAGTGCAGTCCGTTCAACGCATGCATTAAACGGACAGCATTAACGCAAGTGCCGAAAAAGATCACGTTATGCGATCGCGCTAGCGCAGATGCTTCATCTGTGCTAGCGGTGACGGACCCGAAAACGCTGCAGACCGCGTCTGAGGGTCCATAACAGAATGACGACACATCGCTAACGCATGCCGATTATGACATGCGTTAGCGATGCGCTACATAATGGCAGCTAATGGGTGCGCTAACGCATCCGTTACATAGCGTTAGTGCCGCTATGTAACGGATGCCGTCAGCGCATTGCCATTAACACAATGTGAACCCAGCCTTAACTGTGGCTTGATTTTGCCTCTCCCGACGATGTAGCTGAATTACTTGGCCTCTTCTTTCCCAATGGCACACTTTTTTAGATTTACAGTGAACCCAGCTTTTCTTAAGGCATCCAGTTTCACCTGTACCTTTGAGAAATGATTACTCCAGTCAGGACTGAAGACGACAATGTCATCAAGGTAGGCTGCGGCATATTTCTTATGTGGAGCCAGATCCAATCCATCTCCCTCTGGAAGGTAGCTGGGGCCTCCTGCAGACCGAAGGGCATTCTGGTGTACTGGAATCACCCATCAGGAGTCGAGAAGGCCATGTTCTCCTTTGCACTCTGGGACATGGGAATCTGCCAGTACACCTTTGTCAGGTCGAGGGTTGTGATGTACCTGGTGGGCCCAGGTCACTTAATGAGTTCGTCCACGCAGGGCATCGGATATGAATCAACACTGAACACCTCGTTCAGCCTGCGGTAGTTCTTACAAAATTGCCACTCGCCGTCAGGCTTCGGTATGAGGACGTTGGGACTCACCCATCCACTCTTTGACTCCTCTATAACCCCGAGATCTAGCATTCTCTTCACGGCCTCTGATATTATCTCTTGGCGTGTTTCTATAGGGTTTGGGGTTCACTCTTACATGCGGCTCTGTTAACACATCATGTTCCACCACCGGTGTACTCCCTGGCAACTTCGAGACTAGGTCACGGTTCCACTGCAGCAGTTCTTGACACTGTTGCTTCTGGGCCGGTGTTAGAGTCTCCGTAATTATGACCTCCTCCACTTTGGCTTCAGGACGGACCCCCAGGCAAGGGATTCCAGTGATTCCAGATCTCACCATGGTTTGAGCATGTTCACATGATACACCTAGTGCGGCTTCCTGCCACCGGGCTGATGTACCTTGCAATTCACATCACCCAATTTTTCCACCACCTCGTATGGGCCTTGCCACTTGTCTAGGAACTTGCTCTCCACCGTGGGAATAAGCACTAGGGCGTGGTCCCCGGGCTGAAACTGCGCCTGTGCTTTCTGTGCTTCCTGTTCCTGCAACTGGGCGACATGCTCAATGACACTACGGTGTGTCGTGACCTCAACTTCCCAGGTTTCCTTGGCAATGTCCAGGAGCTCTCTTCCATGTTGACCGTACAGGAGCTCGATCGGCAAGAAGCCAGTGGAGGCGTGTGAGACCTCTCTGATGGGAAAGAGCATAAATGGAAGCAGATAGTCCTAGTCTCGACCGTCCTTCTCAATGACCTTCTTGAGCATGGCTTTCAAGGTCTTATTGAAGCGCTCCACCAGGCCTGGTGTCCGACCCCGCCTCTTGAGCAACCCCATTACATATGGTAACATTACCAAATGCCCCTTCAATGTAAGATCTCTAACTGGTGGGGCAGTGTAGCACGGATTAGGGCTACTAGACTGGAAATAAATAACACGGCACTCTGGAATAATACTGCTAGTGGTGCTCAAGTCGGGTGTCCAACCCATACAATTATGCAAAAAAATTACTTGGCACTCAATATTTGAAAAAAATTGATTCCTTCTTCATTGTACATCCAGACCAAATGAATTAAAATAAACGTTTTCGGTCCGTCATAGGACCTTCATCAAAATATCCTTATTGGAGAAAACTGGATTGGAGCACCCCCAGTAGGGCTATGGGGTACTCGGTACCGGGCCCTTCGGTTCTCAGTGGGGATGTCACGGTGGCTGACTCGGTCCGTGGCCCTAGGGATGTCCGTTGTAAATGGGGGAAAGGTCTTTAAAGGGATATGTTCGCGACGCCACCTGTGGTATTCGGTCAGGGTGACCGACGCTGCTTAGGGGTCCGCTGGGGTGATGTTATGGCAGCTAGATGGTATACCTTCCCACAGGTGAAGTGTATCCCCAGGGCTTCCCAGAGTGTAGATGGGGAATGGTGTGAGGCGCAGTGAAGAACGAGGACACAAGGTTGCAGTCTCTTTACCTTTACTGAAGGCTTCAGCATCCACAGTCCAGGGTACAGACCACAGGGTAGGCAGAGTCCGGCCGGTCTGAAGGCAAATCCAGAGTCCCCTTATCCAGGTGGAAATCAGTAGCCTTCCTCTAGCGCCTGGGTGTTGTAGTACCTCCCTGCTGAGCATCTAGGTAAGGTCCTCACAACTGATATTGGTGTTCTAGATGTCATTTCTCTTTCTCTCTGTCCCTCTGATGGAATGGATAGGACAAACCCGTATGACTGGTGGCCTGAGGCTTTTTACAGGGACTCTAGCACGCCCCGGCCCCCACAAGTTGCCACCGTGTTTCCTGGGTATGGGTCGGGCAGCTAATATGGAATTAGCTGTGCTGCTGGTCTCTGGAGCAAGGCTTGGAGACGATTACTCCCTCGGTGTCCCGGCTACCGGATCCTGCGCCTCAGAAAGGAGGCAGCCTTTTGCAGGGCAGAACTCCTTCTGGTTTCCTCTCCTTTTGCTATGACTTCGTTTCTCACCCTCCGCAATACAATTCTCTTCTAATGTCCCTTTCTTAGGATGCTGCCGCACGTCGGGCAGGCGCAGCTGCGTGGCCTTCTGTCTAGGCCTCTGACAGGATCCCACCCCTGTCAGGGACCCACTCTGTCCGCAGCTATTAGGTGGTCTTCCTCCCTCTCTGTCTGCCTGACAGGTGCTGCATGGGTGAAGCCCAGTCAGCTTCTGCCTGACTTCCTATCCAGACCACCAGTTTTACCTAATTGTGAAGAGTGCCCTAATAAATAGGAGCATAGCTCCCCCTGGTGGACTGGAGTGTGAAGTGTGTTGTGTGGTTTGTGATACCTGGTAAAGAGATCTCCTTTATTGCCTTCAGACGTAACATCACTCCCCCTGGTGGAAGAATGACGTTACTGCAACGACCAGGACCCTGGGGCGCTACAGGATGTCATATGAAATTATGGGAATAAAGGCGGCTGTATGCGGTCTGGTGACGGTAATGCCAACCGGACCTGGTGGGGCTATTCACATAACAGGAGAGGAACAGCGCTACATGAATATGCAAAGAACTTGCGACAGGAATGGCGCTGAGTGCCTCGGTAAGTCATATGGCATGCCCGCCCTTCAGTAGGGACGCCCAGGAGGGGGAAAGCTAATGTGATCCTGTGGGGCTGTGACATGGTAAGAGATAAACAGCACTCCAGTACTTGGCAGGAAACTTGCAAGGGGGATGATGCTTATTGCCCAGGTCCGTCATGTGGCGATACCACCGGTGAGTGAGAAGGCTCTGGAGGAAGACTGCTTGCAAACTAGGCATTAAATTAGGAACCCTACTACCCCAGGGACCCCCTTTCCCAGTAGTATGCTGCTAATAGCAGCAGACCACGAGGCCGCTATGGGGCCCGTGAGTCAGGGGGGGCCATGAGTCAGGGGTGCCCAATGCCAGGGCTTTGGCCCTTCCTCCCCTGCGCCCAGCATCGCACATTCAACTGTATCAGCATCCTAGCACTTCATTGCCCCACGCTGTGGCTGGTAGTGGAGCTGGTAAGGATGCGTTGCAGAAACCAGAGTAGCGGGGGTACAGGGAGAGGTAAGTATTGTATTTTTATTTATTTTTTTATATGGTGGCTGCATTATTCTATTTGGGTGCTTCAATATATTATATGTACTATATGAGGGCTGCATTCTACTCTATCAATAACTATGTACTCTGCATTCTAATATATGCACTATATGAGCACTGCATTATACTCTGTCAAGGACTATGTGCTGTGCATTATACTATATGAGAGCTGCATTATATAGTACATGGGGGCTGAATTGTGCTCTATCAAGAACTATGTATTGTGCATTCTAACATATGTACTATATGACTGCTGCATTATACTCTGTCAAGGACTAATGTATATGCGGTGCATTATACTAAATGGGGGCTGCATCATACTCTATCGAGGACTATGAACAGTGCATTATAATATATATTCTATATGAGCACTGCATTATACTCTGTCAAGGACTATGTGCTGTACATGATACTATATGGGGGCTGCATCATACTCTGTCAAGGACTGTGCTTTGCATTATAATATATGGAGGCTGCATTACGCTACATGATGGCTGCATGAGACTCTAACAAAGACTATGGGCTGTGCATTATATATGCACTATATAGGAGCTGCATTAAACACTAAGAAGGACTACGGGGAGTGCATTATACTATATGTGGGCTGCGTTATACTCTATCAAGGACTATATGTTGTGTATTATTCTATATGTACTATACAGGGGCTGTATGGGGGCTGCATTCTTTATCTTTATTTTTTTATATAGTGCTAACATATTATGCAGTGCTTTACAGACATTATCATCACTGTCCCCAATGGGGCTCACAATCTAAATTTCCTATCAGAATGTCTTTGGAATGTGGGAGGAAACCGGAGTGCCCGGAGGAAACCCATGCAAACACGGAGAGAACATGCAAACTCTTTGCAGATGTTGTCCTTGGTGGGATTTGAACCCAGGACCCCAGTGCTGCAAGGCTGCCCCTGCATTATACTTTATCAAGGATGATGGGCTGTGCGTTATGGAATATGTACTATATGCAAGCTGCATTATACTCAATCAAGGACTACTGGGAGTGCATTATACAATATATGGGCTGCATTATACTCTATCATCCTTGATAAAGTATAATGCAGGGGCAGCACGGTGGCTTAGTGGTTAGTAGGGTTGAGCGACTTTTGCTTTTTTAGGATCGAGTTGGGTTTTGTGAAACCCGACCTTCTCGAAAGTCAGATCGCGTGAAATCGGCCGATTCTACTGTAAAGTCGGGTTCCGGACCGGAACACGAAACCCAATGCAAGTCAATGTGGATTATTTTTAACATTTACTTAATATCTCTCTCTCTCTCTCTCTTCCCTCCGTGCAAAGCATATGTTGTGTTTGACTGCGGAAATCACTGCAGCCCAAACGGTAATATGGCTCTATGACGCCGCAGAAACCAGGCTGGAACCTATGTCATCACGCTGCCCACACTCCTTAATTGGCTGAAAAAATGGCAGGGAAGGCGTCATACAAAACGCGACTTTGGCGCCAAGATCGCCGACCACGTGGCCGATCCCACGCTGGAGTCGGGTCGGGTTTCATGAAACCCGACTTTGCCAAAAGTCGGCGACTTTTGAAAATGAACGATCCGTTTCGCTCAACCCTAGTGGTTAGCACTGCAGCCTTGCAGCGCTAGAGTCCTGTATGCTTAATCTTTTGTTGCCTGACCTTGGACTTCATTCTGACCATCCGTCTGTGTAACCCCTTCATCTCTGATCCATTATCCTCCCGGTACTCTGACCTCGGAACGTTACCTGACTATGCTTTTGTCTCTTCCTTCTGTTTTTGAGAGTTAAACATTTTTAATTTTGTTTATGAGAGTTAAACATTTTTAATTTTCTGTTTACAGGGCTATATTGAGGATTTTTTACCTTTTTGTGATTCACTTGTATTGCAACTGCAAGGCAGTTTCATGCAACCTCCACCAGGGGGCGCAGGTAAGGGGAAAAAGGTAGCACTCACCGTGTAGCACCACAGTGCAAAGCGAGGAGCTCCACGAGGAGGCAACAGAGTAGTCAGACAGGCAGGTCAGCAACAAACAGGAAGATGAAGTACCAGAGGTCACAGCAATGCACAAGCCAGAAATCGGAACCAGATGGGAGCGCGGGATCCAAAACGTGAGACAAAAGACGTACTCAGGGTACGAGCCAGAAAGTCAAAGCCGGATGGGAAAGGTAGTAACAGAGACAGAAAGTAGGAGGAAGGGTTCAGAATACAAGCCGAGTCAAACACTATAAGAAACCACCAAACACACACACTAAGTCAGGCATAGGGAACGGGTCAGGCACAAATACGGGTAGTCAGAGGCAGAAGGATCACTAGGGTATACGGGTCAGCTGCTCAAGCCAGGGACTGGCACCAATAAATAGCCACCCACGAACCAAAGAGAGGCAGAAAAGGTTAACCCCATTGTAACCAGGACGGGGAAGGAAAAGAAAGAAGCAAACCCTGTCCCGGATCATGACATCACGTATAATATTGATCATTTTTATACACATATACTGTATGTGCAGTTGTTTTTATATCTGCCATTTTTTTTTCTTAGGGTTTTTTTTGTATTTAAAAATGGATACTTGAAAATGCAAGCCTTTCATCCCTTACTCATCGGGCATAGTGACTATTCCTGTTGTGAAGGCTAAGGTCGAACAACCATATGTTCTCTCAGCCCAGAAAATCGTCTTGAGTTTGATCCAATTTTCTGCCGTCGGAATGTGAGCTAGTTGTATACTAGGCAAATTTTAGCAGCTGCTCCTCCTAGTGTTTAAATATGGAAATACCAAACCTTGTAAAATATTTTTTCATATAAAAAATACATGATATTAAAACAAAATCAAACTTTAATACTTTACTTTTTTTTTTAATTGTTGAAAATTGTATTTTTTATGGTGAAAATTGTATTTTTTATGGCACCATCCCTTTAAAATAAGTTGCATCAGAATGAGAAAAACAAATCTAAGCTTGGGCGGGCTCAGCAAACAGAAAAGGCAAAAAACAGCTACAGGGTGACCAAAATGAGTATGTAGTGAAAGGGACCCTATAATAGAGGCAGGGAGGGGACAGGCATTGCCTGTGTAGTGATGTTTATAAAGGGGACATGTCTGACATTCATTCTCTTCCCAGACGGCAGCTCTTCCTACATCATCTTCTGTCTCTGCACCATTTCTACTTCTGCCTTACCTACATCTCTCAGGCATCTAATACCTGCACAGTCCTGTCTCTTCCTTCTAATCCATCCTTTCACACAATCTTTTTCTTGGCCCCTAATAACTCATCTCTTTGCCAGATATGGACACCTCCTATCCCCGTGAAGATATTTTTATGACCCACCCCAACAAGCCAGATAATGCCCATACTGTTGTGGATGTTGGAGCCCCTCCAACTACGAGAGATCATCTGCTCTGGTCTTTGTGTAATACGGTCTACCTGAACCTCTTCTGTCTGGGATTCATGGCATTGGTCTACTCTGTCAAGGTGAGAGAAAATGGAGCAAAGGGGTTATTAGAGGGGTTACTGTTATAACCCAGAAATGGTAACTCGGCCTGGTATAAATGTGGTTTACTATGGTTACTCATTCTGTAACCCTACATTTTTAATGGAGTTATACTAAGCAAAGGTGGCAGTCTTGTGTCCAAGTAAGTGGACTCGTTTGGCATTTTTAAACCTACCTTGACAATTATAAAAGTCATATATAGTTATGACCATTTGTGCCTAATTTTTAGCCAAACTTTCTAGCACACATATGCACCACTGATAAGAAGATATAAAAACCACATTTATCAAGAAATATACATATGTGTATATATATATATATATATATATATATATATATATATATATATATACACACATATATATATATATGTATCACCGATATAGATATATATATATATACAGTGGGGCAAAAAAGTATTTAGTCAGTCAGCAATAGTGCAAGTTCCTCCACTTAAAAAGATGAGAGGCGTCTGTAATTTACATCATAGGTAGACCTCAACTATGGGAGACAAACTGAGAAAAAACAATCCAGAAAATCACATTGTCTGTTTTTTTATCATTTTATTTGCATTATTGTGGTGGAAAATAAGTATTTGGTCAGAAACAAAATTTCATCTCAATACTTTGTAATATATCCTTTGTTGGCAATGACAGAGGTCAAACGTTTTCTGTAAGTCTTCACAAGGTTGCCACACACTGTTGTTGGTATGTTGGCCCATTCCTCCATGCAGATCTCCTCTAGAGCAGTGATGTTTTTGGCTTTTCGCTTGGCAACACGGACTTTCAACTCCCTCCAAAGGTTTTCTATAGGGTTGAGATCTGGAGACTGGCTAGGCCACTCCAGGACCTTGAAATGCTTCTTACGAAGCCACTCCTTCGTTGCCCTGGCGGTGTGCTTTGGATCATTGTCATGTTGAAAGACCCAGCCGTTTCATCTTCAATGCCCTTGCTGATGGAAGGAGGTTTGCACTCAAAATCTCACGATACATGGCCCCATTCATTCTTTCATGTACCCGGATCAGTCGTCCTGGCCCCTTTGCAGAGAAACAGCCCCAAAGCATGATGTTTCCACCACCATGCTTTACAGTAGGTATGGTGTTTGATGGATGCAACTCAGTATTCTTTTTCCTCCAAACACGACAAGTTGTGTTTCTACCAAACAGTTCCAGTTTGGTTTCATCAGACCATAGGACATTCTCCCAAAACTCCTCTGGATCATCCAAATGCTCTCTAGCAAACTTCAGACGGGCCCGGACATGTACTGGCTTAAGCAGTGGGACACGTCTGGCACTGCAGGATCTGAGTCCATGGTGGCGTAGTGTGTTACTTATGGTAGGCCTTGTTACATTGGTCCCAGCTCTCTGCAGTTCATTCACTAGGTCCCCCCGCGTGGTTCTGGGATTTTTGCTCACCGTTCTTGTGATCATTCTGACCCCACGGGGTGGGATTTTGCGTGGGGCCCCAGATCGAGGGAGATTATCAGTGGTCTTGAATGTCTTCCATTTTCTAATTATTGCTCCCACTGTTGATTTCTTCACTCCAAGCTGGTTGGCTATTGCAGATTCAGTCTTCCCAGCCTGGTGCAGGGCTACAATTTTGTTTCTGGTGTCCTTTGACAGCTCTTTGGTCTTCACCATAGTGGAGTTTGGAGTCAGACTGTTTGAGGGTGTGCACAGGTGTCTTTTTATACTGATAACAAGTTTAAACAGGTGCCATTACTACAGGTAATGAGTGGAGGAAAGAGGAGACTCTTAAAGAAGAAGTTAGGCTACGTTCACATTTGCGTTGTGCGCCGCAGCGTCGGCGCCGCAACGCACAACGCAAACAAAAACGCAGTTGCGTTTTGAACAAAAAACGCTGCGTTTTGCGCCGCATGCGCCCCCCCAAAATCTATACAATGTTTTGCATATTTATTGGAAAACGCATGCGTCGTACAACGCACCACGACGCAAGTACTTGCGTCGTCTGCGTTGTCAATACAAATCAATGGGAAAAAAGGCGCATCGACGACGCAAAAGCGACGCAAACATGACGCATGCGTTTTTTAAAAAGTCAGCGCCGCAAAAAAAATGCAACATGTTGCGTTTGCCGCGCCCTGACAGGTGCGCCCTAACGCCGCATGCGGCGTACGACGCACCAAAACGCATGACAACGCATGTACATGCGGCGCCATGCGGCCCCAATGTTAAAGATAGGGCCGCACGACGCATGCGTTTTGTTGCGGCGACGACGCTGCGGCGCACAACGCAAATGTGAACGTAGCCTTACAGGTCTGTGAGAGCCAGAAATCTTGATTGTTTGTTTCTGACCAAATACTTATTTTCCACCATAATATGCAAATAAAATGATAAAAAAACAGACAATGTGATTTTCTGGATTTTTTTTTCTCAGTTTGTCTCCCATAGTTGAGGTCTACCTATGATGTAAATTACAGACGCCTCTCATCTTTTTAAGTGGTGGAACCTGCACTATTGCTGACTGACTAAATACTTTTTTGCCCCACTGTATATACATATATATATATATATATATATATATATATATATATATAAATCATGATAAATGTGGGGTTTTTTTTGTCTTCTTATCAATGGTGCATATATGTGCTAAAAAGTTTGGCCAAAAAAATTTACTCAATGGTCTTAAATATGACTTTATAATTGTCAATGTAAATTTAAAAAATGACTAAAATGTCTAATAAGTGAAATTATTTGGGCACCATCAAATAAGCAAATGGACAGTTTTGCCGAATTTTACCCAAAGTGTCTGGAGGACAGCCTTTTTGGACATGGCTGTTGGAAAACAAAACACTATTGAGGCCCCAGTGTCATCTGTCAGGGGTTAAATGCTTATGAACCCAAGGACGAGCTGCAGATACAATATTATAATCTGATAGGGAAATTACTACAGTTGGGAGATTATTACTTATGTTCATAATTTCGATTTTGCTTCTCATCATCTAACAGATTAGGGAGCAGATTGCTTCTAAGGAAAAAAATTGTGCTGTACTCAATATCATCCAACATGACCCGAAACTCTACAAATTATTGGTGTAGGATGGGGATTTTGTGTAATTAGTAATCAGCATTGAGGAGGCCAGTTCTATAGACAGGATAATTTTTTTTCTATAGTCTGCTTATGATTTGTTGGTCATGTATGGGCACCTATGGTAAAGTTGGGCGGTAATACTGGGGGCAGGAAAGGGGACAGGGTCGTTATTTAGGAGCTTTTTCATATGTTGTACATGTAATTGTATATCTGTGTTTTTTAAACTTTTTGCTTACAGAGACATGTTAGTGGGTTTCGGGGCTGAGACCTCCATCAATCGGTAAAACAACGGTGCAGAAGTGATCGGCTGAGTGCTGTGCCCCTTTGTTTTGGATTGTCACTGATTAGTATCCAAAGCTTTATAAACTACCAGTTACACTTTTATTTTTCTTATGGTAGCGCTGCAGGGATTGCAGGGGGTAGGCCAATGTCTTACCCAGTCGTATAAGTGATTTGGCCCCAATTTTTGTCTGATATGAATAGCCAACAGGACTGCGGGGGAAAAAATGACATACGCAGAGTGCTCTTTGTGTAGCACTTAAATCTATTAATGGTAAAATTGACAAAGATCAGGAGCTGAGATGTATAGAAATATACTGTATTATCTTTATTATATAAATAAATAATAATAAAAATAATAATAATCTTTTGTAAATATACATAATTCATATACACAGAAGTTCATAGATGAAAGATGAGTGTAAAGCTAGGGTCACTCGACAGTATAAAAAATAGTTCAGAGTTGCATCCAGAAAAGTGGGTTGATATTTTTTCTCACTTGTCATCCGTATACAATCTATTTTTTACTCCGCAGTATTAATCGTGTGCTGTTTCCTGTGTTACAGAATTGCAATTTATCCGTAAATATCAGATGTTATACTATGTCTATGTTTGGCATCCGTTTTTTTTCTCCCATTCATAGACTTGTATGAATGGGTGAGTCTCATCCGATTTTCGTAGGAAAATCATGCATGCTTTGTTTTTTCACGAGCAGATTAAATCAGTGATAAAATGCTTCATTGAATAACATTGGTCCCAGTGCTGTCCATTTTTTTTAACAGTATGACTAGAAAAAGTGTCTGAGAAATAGAGAGGCAAATAGACCCCTACAATGCTCCAATCCAAGTATTAGCAAAAAAAAATTGGCATTTTTTTTGCAGCAAAGAGCACTGCGTACAGATGTTGTCTGTAAATCAACTGAGAAATAGGACACGTAGTACAAAAAATGCACTTTTTGTGTTTTGTTTTGAACACTTTTGGTGCGTTGTTGGATCCCTGGCAATGTTTTCCAAATTTTATGAAAAACGTGTGTGTTTTTAATAAATCACCCAAATTATACCCCATAACACATCATTCCAAAATTCCAAAATCTGTGTTGCATGCATGTGTTCTATGCATATTTATCACAGATTTTTCACCCTTACACATTATAGGTTATGGAACTGTTCACATGTATGCGTTTTTTTTGCAAACCAAGTTTCTGATCTAAGTTTTAGATCAAACTACCAATGCAAGTCTATGGGTCCTTGAAAAACTCAGATAGCCCCGAATGGCATCTGTGTGCTGGCCGCTTTTCACTGTCTGGCTGCTGGGAAAACATGCAAAATCTCTACCAGTTTTTTTTCTTTTGCATACGGGAAAAACTGATGAAATTCTGATGATAAAAATTGACACACTGACCAAACATGGATATATTTTTTTTCACTTACAACAAAAAAAAGACCCCTAATTTTTGCCTAAAAAATGGGACAGCACACACATGGCATCAGAGAACAATCCTTGTGCTGTCGTTGATTAATATTACAAAGGATCAGAGGAGAAGCATTGTCATTTATTTATCCATATGAGAAAATCAATGATGAAACACTGATGGTCCAAACTGACAATGATCAAATACTCATGAAAATTGGACCCAAAACACTCATGAAATCTGTTCCATTTTTGTGTATCTGAAAAATGACTGATATTCGAACAAGGTCTAAAGAAAAGAGAAAATCTAATTGCTAAACCTCCACCTGGACACAATGGCGCAGGAGCACTTGATGCAGTTCTTGCACCTAAATCCAGAAGTGGGGTCAAAGGAAGGAAAATGATTAATAACATTTTTTTTCTAAGTGCAGTATACAGACAGATCACTTTTCATCAAAATAAGCTAGAGTGAACCCCATTTTATGACCGACATTTACCAAATAGGTACACTTTATTTTTTGGACATCATTTCTACACTGTGATGGGCTTATACGATATGACGTGTTTTCTCCTTCATTACTCCGGCATCTCGAGTTGTCCATGGTCTTTACTCCACACCAGAGGAGGAATTTCCTTTACTCACCATTTCCTTCATCCACATTTTCTGCTCATTTACTTAAGTTATACTATTCAAAAAAACATTTTTAGAACTTGAGACAGGTATTCTAGCCTCATTTCCAATTGCTGTTGTCATTTCATTTCTTGCCTACAAACCATAGAAAACACTTCTGCTCGTTAATTTCGTCACTATTTCTGAGATTTCAGTTTTGCCTTTCTCATGTTCACTTATCATTTGTGCATTTTTCTATATTATTATTATTATTACTTGTAAATTGATGTAAAAAGAAACCCAAGGAACAATAAAAAAGATCATATTTAGCAACTTCAGTGGCATGTGAATAACATGCATGGCCCAATGGATCAGAACAACTTTTCTTACATCAGTGGGTTGTCCTCTGGTTTTGCTTCTCTTTCATTTTGTGGCTACATACTTTATCAACCTAGCAATCTTCTAGAATTCTGGGGGAGAACGCTCTGTATTTTTCAGTGTGACCCACGTAGAAGGCACAAGGTGCATCCCGTCTCTTGTAATTGCCATGGAGGGCAGAAGACTCACATCGCTGGTTCACCAGAAACCAATGGTGCCAATAAGAAAACCTATTTCGAGCATGAGTTGCAAATTTTAGGACACATAACTGCAGACACAAAAGAACCTAGTAATCATTGACTTCAAATCAAGCTTCAAATAAAACCACTGAGGCCCCTAATTTGTCAGGATCCAGATGTGCTCGAGGATCCACTGGCACTAATAAAAAACAGCTTTCACCTAGCTTGCCCACGTAGGTGGCCATTCATTTGTCTGGTCGGCATGTAACACTATACTACAATCACTGCTACCTGAGAGAAGTTTGCCTGGCCACAATGTTCCCAATGATATCAGTCGTTTGTCGAGGGGTTCCAGAAACCAAACTTGCAAAAAAACAGCTAATCATTGGGCCAAATAAATATATAAAAGGGCTCATGTTAATGGGACAACCTTTCTAACGACATCCAATGTACATGAACAGGGCATGCAGAGCTCTTTTTTTTCTCTTGGAAGAAAAACACAAAGTGTCTGCAGTGGAAAGGGATTGGCGTGACTCCTTTGATGTATTTTAGTGATATTCTGCAATATTAGCTTTTGAGTAAATCATAAAAAACTTAAAAGGTTATTATCAGAGTGGCAAGTTATCCCCTATCCATAGTATAGGGGTAACTTATAGATTCCTGGGGTTCCAACTGCTAGAATCCCTAGTGATTCGGAGAGTAGGGTTCCTGAACCATGCTTTCCAGAGCCCAGTGTTGAATGAAGCAGATGTACTGAATTCTTCTTTAAACATTCACTGGAGCGGAGGTCGAGCATGCGCACTTCCACTCAATTCAAGATGGCTTTACCAAGCGCCCTTATGGCTGTGGAGCCCCATGTTGTCCAATGACAGGGGATAATATGGATAACTTAGAATCCTGTGAATAACATTTTAAGCAAGGCAAATATATATTTTTTTTATATTTCCCTACAATGGAAAACTATCCATAATCTGAGCATTTATTATTTTTGTTGTGTCTTACATATTTTCCACCATATTTTACCCACCATTTACTGCATATCACTGGATATTGCACTAAACACTAGTAGTAATTCTCACTGTACAATGAGCTAGTCATCATGTGCTGATGTTTTCAGTGTGGAACCTTTGAATTATTGTTGGCACCTTGAACTGAGTGTTCATTCTTGGTTGGCTTACTCGCAGAAGAAACTAGTGATTTTTGGAGTAAAAATAGACTACACAAGATGTTCAAAATACAATTTAATACCAGGTTAATTCATGGCTATCGGAATTTTAGTGATCTTTATAAGTACTGGCAATTATTAATAAAATATACCTTATGAAGGGATTATTCAGGACTGTCTTATTTTTTTTACTATGGGCCTAAGAACTAACAGTCAGGTAGTTGCTAGTTACCTGCACGTCCTGCCTGTCTCTGGTATCTGCCAGCTCAGAGCAGTCACAGACCGCTGCTGACGGTGATTCTGCGGCTTTCATTGATGTCACATCGACAGAGCAGCTGCTTGTCTCTCGCTCTGCTCTATTGATGAAGTGTGAATGCCAATGTCATCCTGATTGACAGTCGGCTCCCCGCTACCTAACTGCAGGAAACCATCTGTCAATCAGTAATCAGTACAACGTTGGCAGCCACGTCTTGTCGACAGAGCAGCCCAACATAAGTAAAAGTTATGATTTATTAGTAATGGTCCGTACATACCTGTAGCATTCAGAGCTTTGTACTGTGAAGTTTTTGATAATTTTCTTTGAAAGTATGTGTGGGTATTCATGTTCAATTTAGTCTATTACCTTTTCCAATAGTTTGGATAAAAATATACTACCGTGTTATGTATGCACCTCCTATGCAGGCCTTTGTGTGTCTCCTTTCCATTAGTTTCTTCTTTCCAAACTTAAGTCAGCAGAAGAAAGCACACATGGAAGTGATGACTACAAGGTCTGCAGTGAGGTACAGAGTGATCCTTGCATCTTATTGTTTCATGATGATGATCTATGTCCTCTTTTCTAGGCACGAGACCAGAGGGTGCAAGGGAATGAACTGGCCGCTCGGCGCTATGGTCGGAAGGCACGTTGTTACAATATCCTGGCTACTGTCTGGAACATTGCTCTGCCCGCTTTTATACTGGCTCTGGTGATTACAGGCATTGTGCACTTGTCACAGGTGGTAAATGCATCCCTTGACTTCTTCAGCCTTCGAAGTTACTTGGGCAATACAGATGATGACTGAAAAAGGTGAAAAGCGACAATTACACGCTGATCAAATAACATATTGGAAGGTCAAGCGATTATTGATATTCATGGCATTGACTGTTGGAACAACCCTAAAAAAACCTCACTTGTTCTTTGCAAGAACAATTAAACATAATAAGACTGCACTTTGATTTGGTAGTTCCTTCATAAATGAAGTCCAAGGCTGAACTCCTTATTTTATATTGGGTTTTTCTTCCTCTTCTTGCCTTTTCAGTACAGGATAAGGCTCCTACTAACTGTGGTCAGATTAAAAGGTAATGTCTCAGCCAAGTTCACAAGATAATAAGATATTTAGTATATGACAATGGACAATGAGAAGAACATGGACAGAAGGTAATGTCTCAGCCAACATGGTCAAGGGAATCCCTAAATAGTACTGATTAAGTCAAGTTCACAAGATATTAACATATTTAGTATATGACAAAGCAAGACAATGGGCAATGAGAAGAACATGAACTATTTTTTTCAACTAAGAAGATGGTTATTACATAAGAAGATATGATGTCACATTACCGATAAGTTCAACAAATCATCGATGGTGTTATCAAGACTATTGCTTTCATATATCATACTTATCTTCTATTAAAATGTATAATTTGGAGCTTTTGGAGTTATTGCTGTTAGTTATAATCTAGTTGTAACATGGGGTCCTCTTTGGACTGTACCTTTTTTGTTTGAAGGATCTCCACCAATAAACTTATGATAGGATGTCCTACTGTTAGAACCTCAAGAAATGAGCTGCAATTTGTGGGTAGTGTTAGAATATCTCTACAGTTCCACAACATAAAAAATATAGATCGTGGGCTGTCCTTGTAATATAAATGTATTGGGTTCTCCAGGGCAAGAGATATCCTTTTTACTTACTCTTCACTCTTTTAAACAGATGAAAGCCCTAAACATGGAACTCCCATCTAATATGTTAGAATTCCACATTTTTCTAAACCAAATGACCCCTTTGACATTTTCAACAGTGTTGCATAAATATTTTGGAACCATGTTTTTAGAGGTCAGTATATCACAAACAGACATTACAATATGCTAAAGTTTAGCTTACACTTTAAGTAAACTTTTAAAGACAAATAGACCTTTCAGGCCAAAATTCTCAGTGAAAAATTAGTAATCTACTACAGAATGAGTAAAAATATCAATGTCCCAGTGTAGAAACCAGCAGTACAAATAACGGAGCTTAATCTGGCCACCAGGCTGACCCATAGGGAAGGCGCAATAGTTAGTATTTCATATTTCTAGTACTTGTAGAATAAGAACGCCTGAACATCTGATGAGCTCCATTTTGCAGTTATTAAAGGAGTTTGTGGTTTCTGAAAATCCCTCTTCTTTGGCTGCAGAATTCTTTGCTGCTGCTCCCTGTGTCTGTTATAGTATGCAGTGATGACATCAGGTCAACAAAGCTACAGCAAGGTCCAGCACTGAGTCTCCACCGCTGGTCCTGGTGTCTGTTATTGTCAGCAGTGATGACATCAGATCAACAAAGCTACAGCCAGGTCCAGCACTGAGTCTCCACCGCTGGTCCTGGTGTCTGTTATTGTCTGCAGTGATGACATCAGATCAACAAAGCTACAGCCAGGTCCAGCACCGAGTTTCTACCGCTGGTCCTGGTGTCTGTTATTGTCTGCAGTGATGACATCAGATCAACAAAGCTACAGCCAAGTCCAGCACTGAGTCTCCACCGCTGGTCCTGGTGTCTGTTATTGTCAGCAGTGATGACATCAGATCAACAAAGCTACAGCCAAGTCCAGCACTGAGTCTCCACCGCTGGTCCTGGTGTCTGTTATTGTCAGCAGTGATGACATCAGGTCAACAAAGCTACAGCCAGGTCCAGCACCGAGTCTCTACCGCTGGTCCTGGTGTCTGTTATTGTCAGCAGTGATGACATCAGATCAACAAAGCTACAGCCAGGTCCAGCACCGAGTCTCCACCGCTGGTCCTGGTGTCTGTTATTGTCAGCAGTTATGACATCAGGTCAACAAAGCTACAGCCAGGTCCAGCACCGAGTTTCTACCGCTGGTCCTGGTGTCTGTTATTGTCAGCAGTGATGACATCAGATCAACAAAGCTACAGCCAGGTCCAGCACCGAGTCTCTACCGCTGGTCATGGTGTCTGTTATTGTCAGCAGTGATGACATCAGATCAACAAAGCTACAGCCAGGTCCAGCACCGAGTCTCCACCGCTGGTCCTGGTGTCTGTTATTGTCAGCAGTGATGACATCAGGTCAACAAAGCTACAGCCAGGTCCAGCACCGAGTTTCTACCGCTGGTCCTGGTGTCTGTTATTGTCAGCAGTGATGACATCAGATCAACAAAGCTACAGCCAGGTCCAGTACCGAGTCTCCACTGCTGGTCCTGGTGTCTGTTATTGTCAGCAGTGATGACATCAGATCAACAAAGCTACAGCCAGGTCCAGTACCGAGTCTCCACTGCTGGTCCTGGTGTCTGTTATTGTCAGCAGTGATGACATCAGATCAACAAAGCTACAGCCAGGTCCAGCACTGAGTCTCCACCGCTGGTCCTGGTGTCTGTTTTTGTCTGAAGGCGCTGCTGGCAATAACTGAGTTCAGCAAATATGCATGAGTTGACTGCACGAGCTGCTCAAGGCTGCTGAGCTCTCTGTTTGACTGCAGCGCTGTCAACGTGATGCCAGTGCCTTCAGACAATAACAGACACAAGGAGCAGTGGTGGAGACTCAGTGCTGGCCCAGAGGAGGATGAGTAAGGTCAGTCTTCTTTTTTTAAAACAAACTACAGCCGGGAAACTTTTTTATTTTTCGAAACCAGAAAACCCCTCTAAAATTATAATAAACATGTATTATACAATTGAAAAGAAAAAAAAAAAATATATATATATATATATATATATATATATATATATACCGGTACATATATTTTTTGTAACAAAACTCTGCCTACATCACAAGGGGGTCAGCTTATAATTAACATTTGGTTTTGAGCTTTGTTTTTTTTATAGATGTATTTCAGGATTTTCTAAATCATGTCTCATATGCCAAACCTTTCTATGGCACCAACACACTTATAATAATAATAATAATTTTATTTATATAGCGCCAACATATTTCGCAGCGCTTTACAAATTATAGAGGGGACTTGTACAGACAATAGACATTACAGCATAATAATAATCACAGATCAGAACAGATACCAGGAGGAATGAGGGCCCTGCTTGCAAGCTTACAAACTATGAGGAAAAGGAGAGACACGAGAGGTGGATGGTAACAATTGCTTTAGTTATTTGGACCAGCCATAGTAAGTATGTAGCAGTACAGACACAGAGGCTATTAACTGCATAAGGTGTATGAGAATATGAACACACTTCGAGTTATTGATTGTAAATCCTGCTTGTTTTCATGAGATGCTGCCTATATGAAACATACGGGGGAAGGTCAGGGATAATTAATCAACTATGCTAGCCATTGCTTTAGCAGATCATAGACTTGAAATTACTGTTATTACTTTGTTGTGACATATATTTCTGCCAATGAGGTTGTCTTGATTCTAGATTATATTTATGTTTACCTTCTATGCCTTCTTTTCTCTCTATACCCAACAATGATTTAGATTTTCACCCTTTTTGTTAACAGTATAATAAATATATGTATCAAACTAATATGGATGTTTTGTTACACTGCAGTAGGGATGCAGAACCTTTCCTGGCCCATGGGCCGCACTTTGACATTAAATCAGTCTCAATGCCACAATTAAGTGTAAAGGTGTATTGATAACTGAGACATTTGCTTCGTATTGAAAGTATTGGTCATAAGTGTATGAAAAGTTCCAGTTCCATTTCTAGGACTCTAGAACGGAGCAGACCACGAGCTGCTGAAATGACTAATTTATTAACTACTACCATACTCAAGCATGCCCACCACTCCAATGTGTGAGGCAGGCGTCAGAAGACCCCCATTATGTGTGGATATATAGAGTCTCAGAGATGTTTGCAGAAGGCGCCATTAGTATTTAACTAGAGATGGTCTATCAGCCATGTTAGTAATCTGTGGATGCTGGACCGGAGCCCTGAGGACCACCTCCTACTTTCTGGCATCTCTGGCTCTTCTGGTGCGACATCATCATTGTGGTATGATGCACAATCCAGCTTGACAGAAGAAGAGCCACAGATGGTAGGACCCCCTTTCCGGCGGCCACAGATTACGGACGTGTTCTTTTGACCGGGTCCTACGAATCAATTAGCACCATTTCTATATTTAACGACATCCGTGCCCTCTCACCTACGCTCCTTTCTCTGACATGGAAAATACATAATCAGCTACCAAACACAAAAAATCAGAGAAGCATGTCTATAACCAAATGGTTGGATGCCATTTTGAGCCACATGTAACCGCTGGGCCAAAGGTTGTGTCCTCGTGACTAACCACACACAGATTGTCTGACCAATATTCAGTCCAGTTGTTTCTTCCATTGACTCCTTGCTTGCCGTCCACGTTTTTTGTCGTCATCTACAGACTCAATCATCAGTAAACCATTTTTATTTTGTTTAGATGTTGTAGATCTTAATAGTAGATATTATATTATTGAATAAAGTTCCCACAGATCTGTCCAACAAAATAAAAGAAATAATAATGATTTGAAAAACGTTGGAAATATAATCATTCCGAGCACAATCTTGGTGTACTGAGAAGCGTCATCCTGTTTGTGGATACAACTTACCGTAATTTTTTTCACTGTGTCTGAATCACAAAAAAAACATATATTTTTAAAGCGGGATTGTGACTATTTCCCAGTTTATATGAATAAACACAGAAGAGAAAAGACTAAACCAATAACGGTATGCACTCCCATACAATTTACAAAAAAATTAAAAAAACATTTATTGCACCTCAAAAAGACAAACACATAATAAAACCATTTAGAAACGGCCTGAATGCAGAGCCAATAACCATCACCCCTATATATCTGATACATAGAACAACTTAACCAACATATAAAATACTGTTAAATAACGATAATATACTTGGTTATATAAATGCAAATATACAATGTCTCCTGTCTATGGTATCTCAAATAACAAAAATGAGGAGAAAAACTTAATATTACAAATACAGGTACATGACAGAGAACCCAATAATGGCGTGCAACAACCTGTGATTATATATTAACGTTGTTATAACCCCATATGCTTACTATAGTAATTAGCAGTGTTATATGAGCATGCTCAATACCCAAACAATAACGGTACCGATATCCCTCTCACAATATAGGTTTAGGCTGTATGCCTAAGACCCCAACCAGATATAAATCAGGCCAAAAAAAGGGGGGGGGGATAATATGCTGCAGCTGGAAAGCGATAAACTCACAAGTTTGAGCAAGATGGAACAAAAAAATGTGCCAAAGATGAAGGATGCAGCACCGGTGCTAGAAAATAGTATACCATGGGTAGAAATGCCCAGACAAGACAGGAGACAGGCTAAGGGGTGAGGCGAGGGGTTTATATGAAGCCAGGTTGGCACACGGTGAAGCAAATTAAAAGCTGTTAGGTCCTTCTCTGAGGTACACCTTTTCATGGCTGGATGGAGTATATGATTTTTGATCCAAAAATGTTAACTAAGAAGTGCCTTTAGTCTTTTATACATGTATACCAATAGTGGAAACCATGTGACCAGTGATCGTAACGGGCCAACGCATAGCGTATGTGTTTAGGGAGACTCAATACATCTGAACCGGTCCTTGCTTGATCAATAGAAAAATAAGCCGTGAAAATCCAACCACACATCCCAGTCAATACAAATTCACACACAAAAACTAAGATGTATACATAAAAGAAAGGGATCACCTATTATTATTATCATTTATTTATATAGCACCATTGATTCCATGGTGCTGTACATGAGAAGGGGTTACATCAAAATACAAATATCACTTACAGTAAACAAAACTAACAATGACAGACTGATACAGAGGGAAGAGGACCCTGCCCTTGTGGTCTTACATTCTATAGGATTATGGGGAAGGAGACAGTAGGTCAAGGGTTGCGGTAGCTCCAATGGTGTTGAGGAGGCCGTGTGGTCTTTACAGGCTGTAAGCTTCTTTGAAGAGGTGGGTTTTCAGGTTTCTTTTGAAGGATCCAAATGTGGTGAATAACCGGATGTGTTGGGGCACAGAATTCCAGAGGATGGGGGATATTCGGGAGAAGTCTTGGAAGCGATTGGGTGAGGAGCGAATAAGCGTGGAGGAGAGAAGGAAGTCTTGGGAGGACCGGAGATTACGTGAGGAAAGATATTGAGAGATTAGTTTTGAAATATACGGAGGAGAAAGGTTATGGATGGCTTTGTAGGTCAGTGTTAGTAGTTTAAACTGGATACGCTGGGAAATTTGGAGCCAGTGAAGGGATTTGCTTCCCCAGGAGTGTAGCGAGGAGAGTGATTAATTAGTCGTGCAGCAGAGTTAAGGACGGACTGGAGGGGTGCGAGAGTGTTAGAAGGTAAGCCACAGAGGAGGATGTTGCAGTAGTCAAGGCAGGGGATGATTAAGGCATGCACAAGCATTTTGGTAGAGTGAGGGTTGAGGAACGGACGGATTCTGGAAATATTTTTGAGCTGGTGGCGACAGGAGGTGGCGAGAACTTGGATGTGCGGTTTGAAGGACAGGGCAGAGTCCAGGGTTACTCCGAGGCAGCGGATTTTGGGGACAGGGAAAAGTGTGATTTCATTTATTTTGATAGATAGATCAGGTAGGGAAGATATGCGAGATGGAGGAAAGATAATTAGTTCAGATTTGTCCACATTGAGCTTGAGGAAGTGAGAGGAGAAGGAGGATATGGCTGATAGACACTCTGGGATTCTGGAGAGCAGAGAGGTGATATCTGGGCCAGAGAGGTAGATCTGAGTGTCATCAGCATATAGATGGTACTGGAAGCCATAGGACCTTATGATCTGTCCCAGGCCAAGTGTATAGATTGAGAAGAGTAAGGGCCCAAGGACAGAGCCTTGAGGGACACCAACATAGAGGGAGCGAGATGAAGAGCTAGCATGGGAGTAGGAAATGCTAAATGTGCGATTGGTAAGGTATGAGGAGATCCAAGATAGGGCGAAGTCTTTGACCCCAAAGGAAGAGAGGATCTGTAGTAGGAGGCAGTGGTCAACTGTGTCGAAGGCAGAGGACAGGTCTAGGAGGAGGAGTATAGAGAATAGTCTATTAGCTTTGACTGTAAGTAAGTCGTTAGTAATTTTGGTCAGGACAGTCTCAGTGGAATGGTGGGGATGGAAGCCAGCTTGTAGGTTGTTGAAGAGAGAGTTAGATGCAAAGTGAGAGGAAAGTTCAGCATGGACGTGCTGCTCAAGGAGTTTGGATGCAAATGGGAGCAAAGATATGAGGCGATAGCTGGACATAGCGCTTGGGTCAAGGGATGGCTTTTGAGGATAGGTGCGATTGTGGCATGTTTGAAAACAGAGGGGAAGGTACCAGAAGTTAGTGATAGGTTCAAGAGATGGGTTAGTGATGGGATTAGTGTGGTGGTGAGGTTGGGGAGGAGGTGGGATGGGATTACATTAAATACATAAGTAAGTCACAAACATTTACAAACAATTAAAAAGACCAAAGGCCAACAAATGTACTGGCCCCCCATCTCACAATAAAGGCCCCGTCACACATAGCGATTTACCAACGATCACGACCAGCGATACGACCTGGCCGTGATCGTTGGTAAGTCGCTGTGTGGTCGCTGGGGAGCTGTCACACAGACAACTCTCTCCAGCGACCAACGATCAGGGGAACGACTTCGGCATCGTTGAAACTGTCTTCAACGATGCCGAAGTCCCCCTGCAGCACCCGGGTAACCAGGGTAAACATCGGGTTACTAAGCGCAGGGCCGCGCTTAGTAACCCGATGTTTACCCTGGTTACCAAAAAAAAAAAACAGTACATACTCACCATCTGATGTCTGTCAGGTCCCTTGCCGTCTGCTTCCTGCTCTCACTGAGTGCCGCCGTACAGTGAGAGCAGAGCGCAGCGGTGACGTCACTGCTGTGCTGTGCTCTCACTGTACGGCGGCACTCAGTCAGAGCAGGAAGCAGACGGCAAGGGACCTGACGGACATCAGATGGTGAGTATGTACTGTTTGTTTTTTTTACATTTACGCTGGTAACCAGGGTAAACATCGGGTTACTAAGCGCAGCCCTGCGCATAGTAACCCGATGTTTACCCTGGTTACCAGTGAAGACATCGCTGGATCGGTGTCACACACACCGATTCAGCGATGTCAGCGGGACCTCAACGACCAAAAAAAGGTCCAGGCCATTCCGACACGACCAGCGATCTCGCAGCAGGGGCCGGGTCGCTGGTACGTGTCACACATAGCGAGATCGCTACTGAGGTCGCTGTTGCGTCACAAAACTTGTGACTCAGCAGCGATCTCGCTAGCGATCTCGCTATGTGTGACGGGGCCTTAAGAACATATTCAACCCTACCAACCCAATACAGGAAAACCACAATCAAAATAACATGTGTACTATAATATATACTTAATTATGAGCATCACTAAAATTGTAAACTTTATTTTCAATGGGGCAAAAATAGGTGATTTGAAATTTTGTGGGGTTGTTTTTCCCAATCTTTCAAAACTTTTTTTTCACACTTCTTACTGACTTCAAAGACTCGGAGCTGCAATCGTTCTATCGCCTGTTTTACACATAGCGTGCGGGGCAGGGACACGACCTTGGATGTAAATATGCGTCAAAGGGCATAAAGACACTAATATTTACACAGGTTTAGGTAATAAAAAATTAATGGAAGTCCTTCTTTAATGGTTTAAAGGGGCCTAAAATATTGTAAATTCTTTGTAAATTTTATCCTAGGTAATATTTCACTTCAAGCTTTGCGATCTATTGTAAACAATATGAAAACTGACTTTGTGTCCGCCTTTATCCAGCCTTTATGTGCTTACGATAGTTGATGGCAAAACACTGATATCCCACCATTCCACTTTATCCACAATAACATATTATACTAATATGCGTAATAAGTGTTGTATCATTTAAACAAATCCTTTTTTTGCTCTAAATAGTTGCAAGTTCACCAACTCATCTTTGAAAGGGTCTTAAAATGAAATTCCGTTTAAACAAACTACGTTAACAAGTTGTTCTTCCATTTGTACATACCCCAGATCTACATGTAGCATATATCGTTAACTTTTCATACACCATTGTTTAGGCTCTTCTCATTCTCATAAGAAGATTCCTTGGGGACGTTTTGGGCTTTCCTGGTGCCTTATTGTTGTTCTTTGTTCTCTGCTTACTGATGGCTACCCTGTGCCTCCCTGCAGTCTTACCTTCCGCTGTGAAAAAAAGTGATCATGGATCGGCCTTTTTCAGCAAGTAAAGCCTTAAAGGGCTTCTTGGATTGTGCCATGCATTATTCTGACTGCCCCTTTTCACAATTTACAAGACATGTGAAAAGTTAGAAAATATTCTGTCATTGCACAATGGACATTAGAACATCAAGGGAAAATTAAAAGTTTCACTCACAGTCTCACAATCTGTAGTAATTGTCATGATCCAGGTCAGGGTTTGCTTCTTGCTTCTCTTTCCCTGGCCTGGTCATGGAGGGGTTAACCTTTCCTGCCTCTCTTTGGTTCTTGGGTGGCTATTTACTGGTGCTATTTCTGGTTGTCTGTGTCAGTGATAGTTCATGCTTCCACGCTAGAGCAGCTGACCCGTACACCCTGGTGATCCTTCTGCCTCTGACTTCCCGTATTTGTGTGGGCCCGTTCCCTATCCCTGACTTAGTGTTCATCTGGTGGTTTTCCTTACAGTGTATGACTCGGCCTGATCTCTGAACCTCGCTTCTTGCTTTCCGTCTCTGATACCTCATTCCCCGACCGGCTTTGACTTCTGGCTTGTATCTTGACTCCGTCTTACATCTCTTATTTTGGATACCGCACTCCTCTTTGGCTCTGACTTCTGGCTTGTCTCTGACTTCGTTCATTTCTGTTACCTCTGGTACTTCTGCTCCTGACCATTTCTTACTCTGCTCATGTAGTGACCAGGAAAGCCATTACTAATGTATGTTATATATCATATGGTAAGTGTGTTCTCTATTCCTTACATGATTACACTTATGACACCAGCTCCTTGTCTTGCCTTGGGAGGAGGTAAACTATTTAATTCTATGCTGCCCTCTCCTGCCTTGTTTTGGTATTACAACTTGTAGTACTATACTGCCCTCTTCTGCCTTAGTTTGGCATTGCAACGTGTTTTTCTGATTTGAAGATAAGTCATACCTACCAACCGTCCCGGATCCCGCGGGACTGTCCTGATTTTGACAGTCAGCCCCGGGATCCCGGGAGGGACATTAGTTGTCCCGCACTACGTGCCTAGGGCGGGGACAATACAGGGGGCGGCACCTGAGTAACTTAGGTTTGTGGCTGTTTTTTTTTTTATAAAAGCTGGGTCACCTCCCGGCCGACCCCGCCCCCCCGCCCCCTGTGCGGCGCTGCGCTGCCTGCCACGCTGAGGGAGAGAGGCTGAGAGCCAGCAGCGATCAAGATGAGAAGTCAGCGACTCACTTCCTCCTGTGTGTGCACGGAGCTCCGGCTTCTCCTGCTCTTATCTGCTATCCCGGCAGAGAAGGAGAGACGGTGGAGGTGCCGGGACAGTGCAGAGCTGTGAGCAGCCGGAGAAACTGAAGAGCTGCAGTGCACATGGACAGATCAGCCGCCCCTGCAACACAGAGGAGTGTGTGTGTAATGTGTGTGTGTGTGTGTGTGTGATGTGTGTGATGCTGCGTGTGTGTGTCTGATGCTGTGTGTGTGTGTGTCTTTTGCTGCATGTGTGTGTGTGTGTGTGTGTGTGAGATGCTGCATGTGTGTGTGTGTGTGTCATGTGTGTATGAGGTATCTGGTGTGTATGTGATGGGTGGGTGTGTGTGATGGGTGCGTGTGTGTGATGGGTGTGTGTGTGTGATGGGTGCGTGTGTGATGGGTGCGTGTGTGTGTGTGATGGCTGCGTGTGTGTGTGTGTGATGGCTGCGTGTGTGTGTGATGGCTGCGTGTGTGTGTGATGGCTGCGTGTGTGTGTGATGGCTGCGTGTGTGTGATGGCTGCGTGTGTGTGTGATGGCTGCGTGTGTGTGTGTGCTGGCTGCGTGTGTGATGCATTTGTGTCAAAGCTGCATGTGTTTGTGAGCTGCGTTTGTATGTGTGATTCTGCGTGTGTGTGTGTGATGCTGCGTGTGTGTATGATGCTGCATGTGTGTGAGGTGTGTGTTAGCCGTGTGTGTGAGCTGTGTGCGTGTGTGTGAGCGTGTGTGTGAGCTGCTTGCCTGTATGTCATTATACAGTATGGAGAACTGTGGCCATTATACAGCATGGAGCATCATGTGCAGTCTGTTGTGAATTCCGTTCTCGGGCTCCCTCCTTTGGTCATGAGTGGTACTGTGTGAGTTTGTTCTTGGGCTCCCTCTGGTGGCCTTTAGTGATATGGCTGGGCTCAGCTGTTTCATCTCCTGCTAGGCTGGGCCTATTTAACTCACCTGGACCTTTACTTGTCGCCTGCTGTCGGTGTATTCAGTCCTGATCCTGTGCTCTCCTGAATATTCCTTGTGACCAGTCTCCTGCTATGAGAAGCTAAGTTTGCTTGTTCAGTTTCTCATTTTTTCCTTGAAAACGTTTCTCATTATATGATGAGTTCAGCCCAGCTTGCTTTCATGTGATTTTTTGCTTGCTGGTTAGTTCTGGGGTGCAGAGTGCGCCCCTCACATCGTGAGTCGGTGTGGGGGTTCTTGTATTCTCTGCGTGGTTTACTTTTGATAGTTTTTGTACTGACCGCACAGACACCTATCTTTATCTGCCTATCTAGTATTAGCGGGCCTCATTTGCTAAACCTGTTTCATCTCTACGTTTGTGTTTTCCCCTTAACTCACCGTTATTATTTGTGGGGGGCTGTCTAAAACTTTGGGGATATTTCTCTGAGGCAAGTGAGGTCTTTGCTTTCTCTCTAGGGGTAGTCAGTTTCTCAGGCTGTGACGAGGCGTCTAGGTTTTCAGGTAACGCTCCACAGCTGCCTTTAGTGTGTTTGGATAGGATCAGGATTGCGGTCAGTATAGCTTCCACATCCCCAGAACTTGTCCTATATATTCAGGGTATATGTGTCAGGTCAGTTTGAGATCCTACCACCAGGATCATAACAGTACAGCAGGCCACAAAGTGTTAATGCAGCAGAAGAGGGAGAAGAGAAATCCTGAAGTAATTTTTTTTTTCCTCTGCACTGTGTTTGGCTTCTCTCCTCCCCTTAATCTCTGGGTGGTTCTGAATTCAGTTGCAGATATGGACATTCAGAGTCTGTCTTCTAGTGTGGATCATCTCACTGCAAGGGTACAGGGCATTCAGGATTATGTAGTCCGCAGTCCTATGTCAGAGCCTAAAATACCAATTCCTGAGCTGTTTTCCGGAGATAGATCTAGGTTTTTGAACTTTAAGAATAATTGTAAGTTATTCCTTTCTCTGAGACCTCGCTCCTCTGGTGATTCTGTTCAGCAAGTTAAAATTGTTATTTCTTTGTTGCGTGGTGACCCTGTTATGACCCCAATGGCAGAGGGTCTCAAAAGTACATACCAAGTCTGCAAACACAAAAAACCAGCTCATAGGGCAGTGGTAACTGGGCTGACCATATATCTAATCCTAGCACCACAAATAGCAGCAGCCGGGGAACGTGCCTACGTTGGTTCTAGATGTCTCGCGCCAGCCGGAGAACTAACTAACCCTAGAAGGGAAAAGATAGACCTTTCTTGCCTCCAGAGAAAAGACCCCAAAAGTTGGATACAAGCCCCCAACAAATAATAACGGTGAGGTAAGGAGAAAAGACAAACGTAAGAATGAACTAGATATTTAGCAAAGAGAGGCCCACTGACTAATAGCAGAATATAGTAAGATGACTTATATGGTCAGCAAAAACCCTATCAAAATTTCCACGCTGGATATTCAAGAACCCCCGAACCGTCTAACGGCCCGGGGGGAGAACACCAGCCCCCTAGAGCTTCCAGCAAAATCAGGAATCACATTTAGTACAAGCTGGACAAAAAATAGAGCAAGCAAATAACCAAAAAACAAGGAAGCAGGACTTAGCTTAATTTTGCAAGATCCAAGACCAGCAGACAGGAGCAAACAGAAAGGAACTGATTACAATGATGCCAGGCACTGGACTGAGAAACCAGGAAGTTTATATAGCAACACCCCTGGACTAACGACCCAGGTGGGTGCCAAACTGAGGAAAGACAATCCCAGAGTCATATCACTAGTGACCACAAGAGGGAGCCAAAAAAGTCTAATTCACAACAGTACCCCCCCTTTAAGGAGGGGTCACCGAACCCTCACCAAGACCACCAGGGCGATCAGGATGAGCAGCGTGAAAGGCACGAACTAAATCGGCCGCATGCACATCAGAGGCAACCACCCAGGAATTATCATCCTGACCATAGCCCTTCCACTTGACCAGATACTGAAGCCTCCGCCTGGAGAGACGAGAATCCAAGATCTTCTCCACCACGTACTCCAACTCGCCCTCAACCAACACCGGAGCAGGAGGCTCAACAGAAGGAACCACAGGTACAACGTACCGCCGCAACAACGACCAATGGAACACGTTGTGAATGGCAAACGACACCGGAAGATCCAAGCGAAAGGACACAGGATTAAGGATTTCCAATATCTTGTAAGGACCGATGAAGCGAGGCTTAAATTTAGGAGAGGAGACCTTCATAGGAACAAATCGAGAAGACAGCCATACCAAATCCCCAACACGAAGTCGGGGACCCACACCGCGGCGGCGGTTGGCAAAACGCTGAGCCTTCTCCTGTGACAACTTCAAGTTGTCCACCACATGATTCCAGATCCGCTGCAACCTATCCACCACGGAATCAACCCCAGGACAGTCAGAAGGCTCCACATGTCCCGAGGAAAAACGAGGATGGAAACCAGAGTTGCAAAATAATGGCGAAACCAAAGTAGCGGAACTAGCCCGATTATTAAGGGCAAACTCAGCCAACGGCAAGAAGGTCACCCAATCATCCTGATCTGCCGAAACAAAACACCTCAAATAGGCCTCCAGAGTCTGATTAGTTCGCTCCGTTTGTCCATTAGTCTGAGGATGAAAGGCAGACGAAAACGACAAATCAATGCCCATCTTAGCACAAAAGGATCGCCAGAACCTGGAAACAAACTGGGATCCTCTGTCAGACACAATATTCTCAGGAATGCCGTGTAAACGAACCACATTCTGAAAGAACAAAGGAACCAGATCGGAAGAGGAAGGCAACTTAGGCAAAGATACCAAATGGACCATCTTGGAAAAGCGATCACATACCACCCAGATGACAGACATGCCCTGAGACACCGGAAGATCTGAAATGAAATCCATGGAAATGTGTGTCCAAGGCCTCTTCGGGACAGGCAAGGGCAAGAGCAACCCGCTGGCACGAGAACAGCAAGGCTTAGCTCGAGCACAAGTCCCACAGGACTGCACAAATGACCGCACATCCCGTGACAAGGAAGGCCACCAAAAGGACCTAGCCACCAGATCTCTGGTGCCAAAAATTCCCGGATGCCCTGCCAACACCGAGGAATGAACCTCGGAAATGACTCTGCTGGTCCACTTATCAGGAACAAACAGTCTGTCAGGTGGACAAGAGTCAGGTCTACCAGCCTGAAATCTCTGCAACACACGTCGCAAATCCGGAGAAATGGCTGACAGGATAACTCCCTCTTTGAGAATACCAACTGGTTCTGCGACTCCAGGAGAGTCAGGCACAAAGCTCCTTGAAAGAGCATCAGCCTTCACATTCTTTGAACCTGGTAAATACTAGACCACAAAGTCAAAACGGGAGAAAAACAATGACCAGCGGGCCTGTCTAGGATTCAGGCGTTTAGCAGACTCGAGATACATCAGATTTTTGTGATCAATCATGACCACCACACGATGCTTAGCACCCTCGAGCCAATGACGCCACTCCTCAAATGCCCACTTCATGGCTAACAACTCCCGATTGCCAACATCATAATTCCGCTCAACAGGCGAAAACTTCCTAGAGAAAAAAGCACATGGTCTCATTACAGAGCAACCAGGGCCTCTCTGCGACAAAACGGCCCCTGCCCCAATCTCAGAAGCATCCACTTCAACCTGAAAGGGAAGTGAGACATCAGGCTGGCACAAAACAGGCGCCGAAGTAAACCGGCGCTTCAACTCTTGAAAGGCTTCCACGGCTGCAGGAGCCCAGTTAGCAACATCAGAACCTTTCTTGGTCATATCCGTCAAAGGTTTAACAACGCTAGAAAAATTAGCGATAAAACGACGGTAGAAGTTAGCAAAACCCAAGAACTTCTGAAGACTCTTAACTGACGTGGGTTGAGTCCAATCATGAATAGCTCGGACCTTGACTGGATCCATCTCCACCGCAGAAGGGGAAAAAATAAAACCCAAAAAGGGAACCTTCTGTACTCCAAAGAGACACTTTGAGCCCTTAACAAACAAAGCATTCTCACGCAAAACCTGAAACACCATCCTGACCTGCTCTACATGCGAGTCCCAATCATCAGAAAAAAACAGAATATCATCCAGATAAACAATCATAAATTTATCCAGATACTTCCGGAAAATATCATGCATAAAGGACTGAAACACTGAAGGAGCATTAGAGAGCCCGAAAGGCATCACCAAGTACTCAAAATGACCTTCGGGCGTATTCAATGCAGTTTTCCATTCATCTCCTTGCTTAATGCGCACAAGGTTGTACGCACCACAAAGATCTATCTTGGTGAACCACTTGGCACCTTTAATCCGGGCAAACAAGTCCGACAACAGAGGCAAAGGATACTGAAATTTAACAGTGATTTTATTCAGAAGCCGATAGTCAATACAAGGTCTCAAAGATCCGTCCTTCTTGGCCACAAAAAAGAATCCCGCACCAAGAGGGGAAGAGGATGGACAGATATGCCCCTTCTCCAGAGATTCCTTGATATACGAACGCATTGCGGTATGCTCAGGTACAGACAGATTAAATAATCTTCCCTTAGGAAATTTACTATCTGGAATCAAATCTATAGCGCAGTCACAGTCCCTATGAGGAGGAAGAGCACTGGACCTGGACTCGCTGAATACATCCTGGTAATCAGACAAATACTCAGGAACCTCCGAAGGAGTAGAGGAAGCAATAGACACCGGCGGGGAATCACCATGAATACCCTGACAGCCCCAACTTGACACAGACATTGCCTTCCAATCCAAGACTGGATTATGGGTCTGTAACCATGGCAGACCCAAAACGACCAAATCATGCATTTTATGCAGAACAAGAAAACGAATCACCTCCCGATGTTCAGGAGTCATGCACATGGTTACCTGTGTCCAAAACTGCGGTTTATTTTCCGACAATGGCGTAGCATCAATACCTCTAAGAGGGATAGGATTTACCAACCAACGGCTCAAGAACAAAACCACAGCGCTTGGCAAACGACAGATCCATAAGACTCAGGGCAGCACCTGAATCCACAAACGCCATAACAGGGTAGGAAGACAATGAGCAAATTAAAGTCACAGACAAAATAAATTTAGGTTGCAAATTACCAATGGCGACAGGACTAACAACCCTAGTTAGGCGTTTAGAGCATGCTGATATAACATGTGTAGAATCACCACAGTAAAAACACAACCCATTCTGTTGTCTGTGATTTTTCCGTTCATTTCTAGTCTGAATTCTACCACATTGCATTAAATCAGGTGTTTGTTCAGACAACACCACCAGAGGATTCGCGGCTTTGCGCTCCCACAAACGCCGGTCAATTTGAATAGCCAGCGCCATGGAATCATTCAGACCTGTAGGAATGGAGAAACCCACCATCACATTCTTAATGGCTTCAGAAAGGCCATTTCTGAAATTTGCGGCCAGAGCACACTCATTCCACTGAGTAAGCACGGACCATTTCCGAAATTTTTGGCAATACACTTCAGCTTCATCCTGACCCTGAGAAATAGCCAGCAAGGCTTTTTCTGCCTGAATTTCAAGATTGGGTTCCTCGTAAAGCAATCCGAGCGCCAGAAAAAGCGCATCAATATTTGCCAATGCCGGATCTCCTGGCGATAGCGAGAAGGCCCAATCCTGAGGGTCGCCCCGTAAGAAAGAGATAACAATTTTTACTTGCTGAGCTGAGTCTCCAGATGAACGGGGTCTCAGAGATAGAAACAATTTACAATTATTCCTGAAATTCCTAAACTTAAATCGGTCACCAGAGAACATTTCAGGAATAGGTATTTTAGGTTCAGACATTGGACTACTGGTAACAAAATCTTGTATGCCCTGCACACGAGTAGCAAGCTGATCCACACTTGTAATCAAAGTCTGGACATTCATGTCTGCAGCAAGCACAAGCCACTCAGGGGTAAAGGGGAGGAAAAAAGAGAGGAAAGAAAAAAAAAAAAAAAAAACTCAGACTTTCATTTCTTGTAATCCCACTTCTGCAATGCATTAAACATTCAACCTTGGCCTGGCATACTGTTATGACCCCAATGGCAGAGGGTCTCAAAAGTACATACCAAGTCTGCAAACACAAAAAACCAGCTCATAGGGCAGTGGTAACTGGGATGACCATATATCTAATCCTAGCACCACAAATAGCAGCAGCCGGGGAACGTGCCTACGTTGGTTCTAGACGTCTCGCGCCAGCCGGAGAACTAACTAACCCTAGAAGGGAAAAGATAGACCTTTCTTGCCTCCAGAGAAAAGACCCCAAAAGTTGGATACAAGCCCCCAACAAATAATAACGGTGAGGTAAGGAGAAAAGACAAACGTAAGAATGAACTAGATATTTAGCAAAGAGAGGCCCACTGACTAATAGCAGAATATAGTAAGATGACTTATATGGTCAGCAAAAACCCTATTAAAATTTCCACGCTGGATATTCAAGAACCCCCGAACTGTCTAACGGCCCGGGGGGAGAACACCAGCCCCCTAGAGCTTCCAGCAAAATCAGGAATCACATTTAGTACAAGCTGGACAAAAAATAGAGCAAGCAAATAACCAAAAAACAAGGAAGCAGGACTTAGCTTAATTTTGCAAGATCCAAGACCAGCAGACAGGAGCAAACAGAAAGGAACTGATTACAACGATGCCAGGCACTGGACTGAGAAACCAGGAAGTTTATATAGCAACACCCCTGGACTAACGACCCAGGTGGGTGCCAAACTGAGGAAAGACAATCCCAGAGTCATATCACTAGTGACCACAAGAGGGAGCCAAAAAAGTCTAATTCACAACATGACCCCCAAGATTGGGCATTCTCTCTGGCGCCAAGAGATCCTGCATTGCTAAATGTGGATGCGTTTTTTCTGGCGCTTGGAGTGCTTTATGAGGAACCTAATCTGGTAGACCAAGCAGAGAAGGTTTTGCTGGCTCTCTCTCAGGGTCAAGATGAAGCAGAGGTTTACTGTCAGAAGTTTAGGAAGTGGTCTGTGCTCACTCAATGGAATGAGTGCGCCCTGGCGGCGATTTTCAGAAAGGGTCTTTCGGAAGCCCTTAAAGATGTTATGGTGGAGTTCCCCACGCCTGCGGGTCTGAATGAGTCAATGTCTTTGGCCATTCAGATTGATCGGCGTTTGCGGGAGCGCAAACCTGTGCACCATCTGGCAGTAATTTCTGAGCAGAAACCTGAGCCTATGCAATGCGACAGGATTCTGACCAGAGTTGAACGGCAAGACTACAGACGTCAGAATGGGTTGTGCTTTTACTGTGGTGATTCTGCTCATGTTATCTCAGCATGCTCTAAGCACACAAAAAGGTTTACCAAATCTGTCACCATTGGTACTGTACAACCTAAATTCATTCTGTCTGTTACTTTGATTTGCTCTCTGTCATCCTACTCAGTTATGGCTTTTGTGGATTCAGGTGCCGCCCTGAATCTGATGGATTTGTCATTTGCCAGGCGCTGTGGTTTTATCTTGGAGCCTTTACAATTCCCCATTCCACTAAAGGGAATTGATGTTACGCCATTGGCCAAGAATAAACCTCAGTACTGGACTCAAGTGACCATGTCTATGACTCCTGCACATCAGGAGGTGATTCGCTTTCTTGTGCTACATAATTTGCATGATGTTGTCGTGTTGGGTCTGCCATGGTTGCAGGCTCATAATCCAGTCCTGGATTGGAAAGCAATGTCTGTGTCAAGTTGGGGTTGCCAGGGAATTCATGGCGATGCCCCTTTGGTGTCAATTGCTTCTTCTACTCCTTCTGAAGTCCCTGAATTTTTGTCAGACTACCAGGATGTATTTGATGAGCTCAAATCCAGTGCCCTACCTCCTCATAGGGATTGTGATTGTGCTATAAATTTGATTCCTGGTAGTAAGTTCCCTAAGGGACGACTTTTTAATTTATCTGTACCAGAACATGCCGCTATGCGGAGTTATATAAAGGAGTCCTTGGAGAAGGGGCATATTCGCCCGTCCTCGTCCCCTTTGGGTGCGGGGTTCTTTTTTGTGGCCAAGAAGGATGGTTCTCTGAGACCCTGTATAGATTATCGCCTTCTAAATAACATCACGGTCAAATTTCAGTACCCCTTGCCACTGTTGTCTGATCTGTTTGCTCGGATTAGGGGGGCCAGTTGGTTCACCAAGATAGATCTTCGAGGAGCGTATAATCTTGTGCGCATAAAACAGGGCGATGAATGGAAAACAGCATTTAATATGCCCGAAGGCCATTTTGAGTACTTGGTGATGCCTTTTGGGCTTTCTAATGCTCCCTCTGTGTTTCAGTCCTTCATGCACGACATCTTCCGAGAGTATCTGGATAGATTTATGATTGTGTACCTGGATGATATTTTGGTCTTTTCTGATGACTGGGAGTCTCATGTAAAGCAGGTCAGGATGGTATTTCAGGTCCTGCGTGCCAATGCCTTGTTTGTGAAGGGCTCTAAATGTCTCTTCGGAGTCCAGAAGATTTCTTTTTTGGGCTTTATTTTTTCTCCGTCTACTATTGAGATGGATCCAGTCAAGGTCCAGGCTATTCATGACTGGACTCAACCTACATCTGTGAAGAGTCTTCAGAAGTTCTTGGGTTTTGCTAATTTTTACCGTCGCTTCATCACTAATTTTTCTAGCGTGGTTAAGCCTTTGACGGATTTGACCAAGAAGGGTTCTGATGTGACGAATTGGTCTCCTGCGGCCGTGGAGGCCTTTCAGGAGCTTAAGCATCGGTTTTCTTCGGCTCCTGTCTTGCGCCAGCCCGATGTCTCTCTTCCCTTTCAGGTTGAGGTTGATGCTTCTGAGATTGGAGCAGGGGCTGTCTTGTCGCAGAGAAGCTCTGATGGCTCTGTGATGAGACCATGTGCTTTCTTTTCAAGAAAGTTTTCGCCTGCCGAGCGGAATTATGATGTTGGTAATCGTGAGCTGTTGGCAATGAAGTGGGCATTTGAGGAGTGGCGACATTGGCTTGAGGGAGCCAAGCATCGTGTGGTGGTCTTGACGGATCACAAGAATTTGACTTATCTCGAGTCTGCCAAACGGTTGAATCCGAGACAGGCTCGATGGTTGTTGTTTTTCTCTCGTTTCAATTTCGTGGTTTCATATCTTCCGGGTTCGAAAAACGTGAAGGCTGATGCCCTTTCTAGGAGTTTTGTACCTGACTCCCCGGAAGTTTCTGAACCGACTGGTGTTCTCAAAGAGGGGGTGATTTTGTCTGCCATCTCTCCTGATCTGCGACGGGTGTTGCAAGAGTTTCAGGCCAATAGACCTGACCGTTGTCCACCGGAGAGACTGTTTGTCCCAGACAGATGGACCAGTAGAGTTATTTCCGAGGTTCACTCTTCGGTGTTGGCAGGTCATCCTGGGATTTTTGGTACCAGGGATTTGGTGGCGAGATCCTTTTGGTGGCCTTCCTTGTCGCGGGATGTGCGTTCCTTTGTGCAGTCCTGTGGGATTTGTGCTCGGGCCAAGCCTTCGTGTTCTCGTGCCAGTGGATTGCTTTTGCCTTTGCCTGTCCCGAAGAGGCCTTGGACGCATATTTCAATGGATTTTATTTCGGATCTTCCTGTCTCTCAGAAGATGTCTGTCATCTGGGTGGTTTGTGATCGTTTTTCCAAAATGGTCCATTTGGTACCCTTGCCTAAGTTGCCTTCCTCCTCCGATTTGGTGCCACTGTTTTTTCAGAATGTGGTTCGTTTATATGGTATTCCGGAGAACATTGTGTCCGACAGAGGATCCCAGTTTGTGTCCAGATTTTGGCGATCCTTTTGTGCTAAGATGGGCATTGAATTTTCTTTTTCGTCAGCCTTCCATCCTCAGACGAATGGTCAAACCGAACGAACTAATCAGACCTTGGAAACTTATTTAAGATGTTTTGTTTCTGCTGACCAGGATGATTGGGTGACCTTTTTGCCATTGGCTGAGTTCGCCCTCAATAATCGGGCTAGTTCTGCTACTTTGGTTTCACCTTTCTTTTGCAATTCTGGTTTTCATCCTCGTTTCTCCTCGGGTCAGGTTGAGTCTTCTGACTGTCCTGGGGTGGATTCTGTGGTGGATAGGTTGCAGCAGATTTGGAACCATGTGGTGGACAATTTGACTGTCCCAAGAGAAGGCTCAGCGCTTTGCTAACCGCCGTCGCTGTGTGGGTCCCCGACTTCGTGTGGGGGATTTGGTATGGTTGTCTTCTCGTTATGTCCCGATGAAGGTTTCCTCTCCTAAGTTCAAGCCTCGTTTCATCGGTCCTTATAAGATTTTGGAAATCCTCAACCCTGTGTCTTTTCGTTTGGACCTCCCAACATCGTTTGCCATTCATAATGTGTTCCATAGGTCATTGTTGCGGAGATATGTGGTGCCTGTGGTCCCTTCTGTTGATCCTCCTGCTCCGGTCTTGGTCGAGGGGGAGTTGGAATATGTGGTGGAGAAGATCTTGGATTCTCGTATTTCGAGACGGAGACTTCAGTACTTAGTGAAATGGAAGGGTTATGGTCAGGAGGATAATTCCTGGGTTGTCGCCTCCGATGTCCATGCGGCCGATTTGGTTCGTGCCTTTCATTTGGCTCATCCTGATCGGCCTGGGAGCTCTGGTGAGGGTTCGGTGACCCCTCCTCAAGGGGGGGTACTGTTGTGAATTCCGTTCTCGGGCTCCCTCCTGTGGTCATGAGTGGTACTGTGTGAGTTTGTTCTTGGGCTCCCTCTGGTGGCCTTTAGTGATATGGCTTTGCTCAGCTGTTTCATCTCCTGCTAGGCTGGGCCTATTTAACTCACCTGGACCTTTACTTGTCGCCTGCTGTCGGTGTATTCAGTCCTGATCCTGTGCTCTCCTGAATATTCCTTGTGACCAGTCTCCTGCTATGAGAAGCTAAGTTTGCTTGTTCAGTTTCTCATTTTTTCCTTGAAAACGTTTCTCATTATATGATGAGTTCAGCCCAGCTTGCTTTCATGTGATTTTTTGCTTGCTGGTTAGTTCTGGGGTGCAGAGTGCGCCCCTCACATCGTGAGTCGGTGTGGGGGTTCTTGTATTCTCTGCGTGGTTTACTTTTGATAGTTTTTGTACTGACCGCACAGACACCTATCTTTATCTGCCTATCTAGTATTAGCGGGCCTCATTTGCTAAACCTGTTTCATCTCTACGTTTGTGTTTTCCCCTTAACTCACCGTTATTATTTGTGGGGGGCTGTCTAAAACTTTGGGGATATTTCTCTGAGGCAAGTGAGGTCTTTGCTTTCTCTCTAGGGGTAGTCAGTTTCTCAGGCTGTGACGAGGCGTCTAGGTTTTCAGGTAACGCTCCACAGCTGCCTTTAGTGTGTTTGGATAGGATCAGGATTGCGGTCAGTATAGCTTCCACATCCCCAGAACTTGTCCTATATATTCAGGGTATATGTGTCAGGTCAGTTTGAGATCCTACCACCAGGATCATAACAGCAGTCATTATACAGTATGGTGTTATGGTTCTCAATGGCAAGAGAACATAGCCCAGCAAACATGAGTACTAGCTCTTGGAAGGATGGAAACTAAACTGACCATGAACTAAACCTGCCGCACAACTAATAGTAGCCGGGTAGCGTTGCCTACGTTTTTATCCCTAGACGCCCAGCGCCGGCCGGAGGACTAACTAATCCTGGCAGAGGAAAATATAGTCCTGGCTCACCTCTAGAGAAATTTCCCCGATAGGCAGACAGAGGCCCCCACATATATTGGCGGTGATTTTAGATGAAATGACAAACGTAGTATGAAAATAGGTTTAGCAAAATTGAGGTCCGCTTACTAGATAGCAGGAAGACAGAAAGGGCACTTTCATGGTCAGCTGAAAACCCTATCAAAATACCATCCTGAAATTACTTTAAGACTCTAGTATTAACTCATAACATCAGAGTGGCAATTTCAGATCACAAGAGCTTTCCAGACACAGAAACGAAACTACAGCTGTGAACTGGAACAAAATGCAAAAACAAACGAGGACTAAAGTCCAACTTAGCTGGGAGTTGTCTAGCAGCAGGAACATGCACAGAAAGGCTTCTGATTACAATGATGACCGGCATGGAAGTGACAGAGGAGCAAGGTTAAATAGCGACTCCCACATCCTGATGGAAACAGGTGAACAGAGGGGATGATGCACACCAGTTCAATTCCACCAGTGGCCACCGGGGGAGCCCAAAATCCAATTTCACAACAGTACCCCCCCCTCAAGGAGGGGGCACCGAACCCTCACCAGAACCACCAGGGCGATCAGGATGAGCCCTATGAAAGGCACGGACCAGATCGGAGGCATGAACATCAGAGGCAGTCACCCAAGAATTATCCTCCTGACCGTATCCCTTCCATTTGACCAGATACTGGAGTTTCCGTCTGGAAACACGGGAGTCCAAGATTTTTTCCACAACGTACTCCAACTCGCCCTCAACCAACACCGGAGCAGGAGGCTCAACGGAAGGCACAACCGGTACCTCATACCTGCGCAACAATGACCGATGAAAAACATTATGAATAGAAAAAGATGCAGGGAGGTCCAAACGGAAGGACACAGGGTTAAGAATCTCCAATATCTTGTACGGGCCGATGAACCGAGGCTTAAACTTAGGAGAAGAAACCCTCATAGGGACAAAACGAGAAGACAACCACACCAAGTCCCCAACACAAAGCCGAGGACCAACCCGACGCCGGCGGTTGGCAAAAAGCTGAGTCTTCTCCTGGGACAACTTCAAATTGTCCACTACCTGCCCCCAAATCTGATGCAACCTCTCCACCACAGCATCCACTCCAGGACAATCCGAAGATTCCACCTGACCAGAAGAAAATCGAGGATGAAACCCCGAATTACAGAAAAAAGGAGACACCAAGGTGGCAGAGCTGGCCCGATTATTGAGGGCAAACTCCGCTAAAGGCAAAAAAGCAACCCAATCATCCTGATCTGCAGACACAAAACACCTCAAATATGTCTCCAAGGTCTGATTCGTCCGCTCGGTCTGGCCATTTGTCTGAGGATGGAAAGCAGACGAGAAAGACAAATCTATGCCCAGAATGCTCGCCAAAATCTAGACACGAATTGGGTTCCTCTGCCAGAAACGATATTCTCCGGAATACCATGCAAACGGCCCACATTTTGAAAAAACAGAGGAACCAACTCGGAAGAAGAAGGCAACTTAGGCAGGGGAACCAAATGGACCATCTTAGAGAAACGGTCACACACCACCCAGATGACAGACATCTTCTGAGAAACAGGAAGATCCGAAATAAAATCCATCGAGATGTGCGTCCAGGGCCTCTTCGGGATAGGCAAGGGCAACAACAATCCACTAGCCCGAGAACAACAAGGCTTGGCCCGAGCACAAACGTCACAAGACTGCACAAAGCCTCGCACATCTCGAGACAGGGAAGGCCACCAGAAGGACCTTGCCACCAAATCCCTGGTACCAAAGATTCCAGGATGACCTGCCAACGCAGAAGAATGAACCTCAGAAATGACTTTACTGGTCCAATCATCAGGAACAAACAGTCTACCAGGTGGGCAACGATCAGGTCTATCCGCCTGAAACTCCTGCAAGGCCCGCCGCAGGTCTGGAGAAACGGCAGACAATATCACTCCATCCTTAAGGATACCTGTAGGTTCAGAGTTACCAGGGGAGTCAGGCTCAAAACTCCTAGAAAGGGCATTCGCCTTAACATTCTTAGAACCCGGCAGGTAGGACACCACAAAATTAAACCGAGAGAAAAACAACGACCAGCGCGCCTGTCTAGGATTCAGGCGTCTGGCGGACTCAAGATAAATTAGATTTTTGTGGTCAGTCAATACCACCACCTGATGTCTAGCCCCCTCAAGCCAATGACGCCACTCCTCAAAAGCCCACTTCATGGCCAAAAGCTCCCGATTCCCAACATCATAATTCCGCTCGGCGGGCGAAAATTTACGCGAGAAAAAGGCACAAGGTCTCATCACGGAACAATCGGAACTTCTCTGCGACAAAACTGCCCCAGCTCCGATTTCAGAAGCGTCGACCTCAACCTGAAAAGGAAGAGCAACATCAGGCTGACGCAACACAGGGGCGGAAGAAAAGCGGCGCTTAAGCTCCCGAAAGGCCTCCACAGCAGCAGGGGACCAATCAGCAACATCAGCACCCTTCTTAGTCAAATCAGTCAATGGTTTAACAACATCAGAAAAACCAGCAATAAATCGACGATAAAAGTTAGCAAAGCCCAAAAATTTCTGAAGACTCTTAAGAGAAGAGGGTTGCGTCCAATCACAAATAGCCTGAACATTGACAGGATCCATCTCGATGGAAGAGGGGGAAAAAATATATCCCAAAAAGGAAATCTTTTGAACCCCAAAAACGCACTTAGAACCCTTCACACACAAGGAATTAGACCGCAAAACCTGAAAAACCCTCCTGACCTGCTGGACATGAGAGTCCCAGTCATCCGAAAAAATCAAAATATCATCCAGATACACAATCATAAATTTATCCAAATAATCACGGAAAATGTCATGCATAAAGGACTGAAAGACTGAAGGGGCATTTGAAAGACCAAAAGGCATCACCAAATACTCAAAGTGGCCCTCGGGCGTATTAAATGCGGTCTTCCACTCATCCCCCTGCTTAATTCGCACCAAATTATACGCCCCACGGAGATCTATCTTAGAGAACCACTTGGCCCCCTTTATGCGAGCAAACAAATCAGTCAGCAGTGGCAACGGATATTGATATTTAACCGTGATTTTATTCAAAAGCCGATAATCAATACACGGTCTCAAAGAGCCATCTTTCTTAGCCACAAAGAAAAAAACGGCTCCTAAGGGAGATGACGAAGGACGAATATGTCCCTTTTCCAGGGACTCCTTTATATATTCTCGCATAGCAGCATGTTCAGGCACAGACAGATTAAATAAACGACCCTTAGGGTATTTACTACCCGGAATCAAATCTATGGCACAATCGCACTCCCGGTGCGGAGGTAATGAACCAAGCTTAGGTTCTTCAAAAACGTCACGATATTCAGTCAAGAATTCAGGAATCTCAGAGGGAATAGATGATGAAATGGAAACCACAGGTACGTCCCCATGCGTCCCCTTACATCCCCAGCTTAACACAGACATAGCTTTCCAGTCAAGGACTGGGTTATGAGATTGCAGCCATGGCAATCCAAGCACCAACACATCATGTAGGTTATACAGCACAAGAAAGCGAATAATCTCCTGATGATCCGGATTAATCCGCATAGTTACTTGTGTCCAGTATTGTGGTTTATTACTAGCCAATGGGGTGGAGTCAATCCCCTTCAGGGGTATAGGAGGTTCAAGAGGCTCCAAATCATACCCACAGCGTTTGGCAAAGGACCAATCCATAAGACTCAAAGCGGCGCCAGAGTCGACATAGGCATCCGCGGTAATAGATGATAAAGAACAAATCAGGGTCACAGATAGAATAAACTTAGACTGTAAAGTGCCAATTGAAACAGACTTATCAAGCTTCTTAGTACGCTTAGAGCATGCTGATATAACATGAGTTGAATCACCGCAATAGAAGCACAACCCATTTTTTCGTCTTAAATTCTGCCGTTCACTTCTGGACAGAATTCTATCACATTGCATATTCTCTGGCGTCTTCTCAGTAGACACCGCCAAATGGTGCACAGGTTTGCGCTCCCGCAGACGCCTATCGATCTGGATAGCCATTGTCATGGACTCATTCAGACCCGCAGGCACAGGGAACCCCACCATAACATCCTTAATGGCATCAGAGAGACCCTCTCTGAAATTCGCCGCCAGGGCGCACTCATTCCACTGAGTAAGCACAGCCCATTTACGGAATTTCTGGCAGTATATTTCAGCTTCGTCTTGCCCCTGAGATAGGGACATCAAGGCCTTTTCCGCCTGAAGCTCTAACTGAGGTTCCTCATAAAGCAACCCCAAGGCCAGAAAAAACGCATCCACATTGAGCAACGCAGGATCCCCTGGAGCCAATGCAAAAGCCCAATCCTGAGGGTCGCCCCGGAGCAAGGAAATCACAATCCTGACCTGCTGAGCAGGATCTCCAGCAGAGCGAGATTTCAGGGACAAAAACAACTTGCAATTATTTTTGAAATTTTGAAAGCAAGATCTATTCCCCGAGAAAAATTCAGGCAAAGGAATTCTAGGTTCAGATATAGGAACATGAACAACAAAATCTTGTAAATTTTGAACTTTCGTGGTGAGATTATTCAAACCTGCAGCTAAACTCTGAATATCCATTTTAAACAGGTGAACACAGAGCCATTCCAGGATTAGAAGGAGAGAGAGAGAGAGAAAGGCTGCAATATAGGCAGACTTGCAAGAGATTCAATTACAAGCACACTCAGAACTGAAGGGAAGGGAAAAAAAAAAAATCTTCAGCAGACTTCTCTTTTCTCTCCTTTCTCTGTCAATTAATTTAACCCTTTGTGGCCGGTCAAACTGTTATGGTTCTCAATGGCAAGAGAACATAACCCAGCAAACATGAGTACTAGCTCTTGGAAGGATGGAAACTAAACTGACCATGAACTAAACCTGCCGCACAACTAACAGTAGCCGGGTAGCGTTGCCTACGTTTTTATCCCTAGACGCCCAGCGCCGGCCGGAGGACTAACTAATCCTGGCAGAGGAAAATATAGTCCTGGCTCACCTCTAGAGAAATTTCCCCGATAGGCAGACAGAGGCCCCCACATATATTGGCGGTGATTTTAGATGAAATGACAAACGTAGTATGAAAATAGGTTTAGCAAAATTGAGGTCCGCTTACTAGATAGCAGGAAGACAGAAAGGGCACTTTCATGGTCAGCTGAAAACCCTATCAAAATACCATCCTGAAATTACTTTAAGACTCTAGTATTAACTCATAACATCAGAGTGGCAATTTCAGATCACAAGAGCTTTCCAGACACAGAAACGAAACTACAGCTGTGAACTGGAACAAAATGCAAAAACAAACGAGGACTAAAGTCCAACTTAGCTGGGAGTTGTCTAGCAGCAGGAACATGCACAGAAAGGCTTCTGATTACAATGATGACCGGCATGGAAGTGACAGAGGAGCAAGGTTAAATAGCGACTCCCACATCCTGATGGAAACAGGTGAACAGAGGGGATGATGCACACCAGTTCAATTCCACCAGTGGCCACCGGGGGAGCCCAAAATCCAATTTCACAACAGTATGGAGCATCATGTGCAGTCATTATACAGTATGGAGCATCATGTGCAGCCAGTATACAGTATGCAGCATCATGTGCGGCCATTATACAGTATGGAGCATCATGTGCAGTCATTATACAGTATGGAGCATCATGTGCAGCCAGTATACAGTATACAGCATCATGTGCGGTCATTATACAGTATGCAGCATCATGTGCGGTCATTATACAGTATGGAGCATCATGTGCAGCCAGTATATAGTATGCAGCATCATGTGCTGTCATTATACAGTATGCAGCATCATGTGCGGTCATTATACAGTATGGAGCATCATGTGCGGCCAGTATACAGTATGGAGCATCATGTGCGGTCATTATACAGTATGGAGCATCATGTGCGGCCAGTATACAGTATGGAGCATCATGTGCGGTCATTATACAGTATGGAGCATCATGTGCGGTCATTAGACAGTATGGAAAATCATGTGGGGCCATTATACAGTATGGAGCATCATGTGCGGTCATTATACAGTATTGAGCATCATGTGCGGTCATTAGACAGTATGGAGAATCATGTGTGGTCATTATACAGTATGGAGAATCATGTGGGGCCATTATACAGTATGGAGCATCATATGCGGTCTTTATACAGTATGCAGCCTCATGTGCGGTCATTATACAGTATGGAGCATCATGTGCGGTCATTATACAGTATGGAGCATCATGTGCGGCCATTATACAGTATGCATGCGGTCATTATACAGTATGGAGCGTCATGTGTGGCCATTATACAGTATGGGGCATCATGTGTGGTCATTATACAGTATGGAGCACTGTGTGGCCAAATTTTTTTGTTTATAATTATTGTATATGAAACAGTGTGATCGGCAGTGCTAAATGGGTGTGGTTGGGATGTGGATATGGGTGTGACTAATTATGAATGGGTGTGGTCAGAGGCGTGGCCTAAAATTTGCCGCGGCGCACTTCGCGCGCCGCAAACTTTGTCCCTCTTTCCCATCTTCAAAAGTTGGGAGGTATGGATAAGTGGCAGTTGGAGGTGGTGCGTGCGGGACAAACAGCACTTTATGGACTGTTTTGGATGGGAGTGGATGTAGAAAATTGGGGCTCCTAGATTGGCACAAGCGGGGTGTACAAATAGCACCCTATTCGGAGTGCCCAACGTCTTACATCAACAGAGTGCTGAGACAAGAGAAGGAAATGCAGAACTGCATTCCCTGGATACTCCGATCTGATTAAGGTCAGTTTGATTCTCCCCCTTCATGCAGCACAGTTAGGCAAATGAAAAAATGAAAAGTTACCACCATCCTCTCAAGGCTGGGACCGAGAAAAGGTGCTTTGACCGTCGCAATTGTTAGAAAAATTTTATCGGCTACCCATGACTGTTATATTGAAAAATATAAGGATTGTTACAAGTCTTCAATAAAGTTCATCTTTCAAGTTTGCACGAGACCCCGGTGTATGCTTCTTTCATCCGCAGCCTCATCCCTTGCGGACATCTACATAACTCACAGTCTCATATATCCATCGTCTTCCCCTTTATAATTGCCACCAAACCTAGGGATTGTTAGAGCCATCGGAGTCACCGTGACTGAACTATGCTCCGAGACATTAGGCCCTGCATCTCACAAGGCGGTGCGTCGCTCGTCTGACCACTCTTTCATTACCTGTGACACCTGTGCAGCTGTTCAGTGTTGCTACGCTGTGAGTGTGCAACCTCTTTTCCCTCACCAGTACCCCCTGGTGGAGGTTGCGCCAGACTTCACTGCAGCCGCATCGCAGTAATCAGATCCCCTGTTTATGCTATTGCCATTAAAACGTTGCTCTTGCTCTACAGCAGCTGATGGTGCCTTATTTCCTAAGATCTCCTACATTCGGCTTCAAATACTCGGCTGCTTTTTCTGCAACCTATTTTGCAACAGTTTCGTAATCAACGGTTTCTCTGTTGACTACTCTCAATCATGGACATCATTATGTATTGCTTTCTATAGCAATGTCTATGGGTTCATTTACGTTATGCGATCAGATGTGTTAAATGACCGACATTCGTTACACATTTGCCAATCAGCGGTCATTTGACTGCCTGTTTAAACAGGCAGACCAAATCATGTCACTTGACGAATGAGCACTTCACAACTTTATTGGGTGGTCAGCAGACTGCTCCTTACAGGGGTTTTCCCACAAAGTACATTTTAATCAATGGATCTTTGAATAATATGAATTCCACAATTGGATGTGTTAAATAAAATGCTCCTGGAAAGCATGCCAAGACACATGAAAGCTGTGATTAAAAATCATGGTTATTACACAAAATATTGATTTCTGAACTCTTCCTGAGTTAAAACATTAGTATTGTTGTTTCTAAACGTCTATGAACGTGTTTTCTTTGTATTATTTGAGGTCTGAAAGCACTGGGTGGTTTTTAAAAGTTTTGACCATTTTTCTTTTTTTAGAAAAAAATACAAAATGTATTGCTTGGAAATTCGGAGACATGTTGTCAGAAGTTTACAGAATAAAAGAACAATTTACATTTTACTCAAAAATATACCTATAAAGAGAAAAATCAGACAAACTGAACATTTTGCAGTGGTCTCATAATTTTTGCCTGTGCTGTATAGTTCACACTGTTGCACCCTGAAGCATAAGGGACAGCTTGAATTTCTTTGGAACTTGATTGGGGCTGCTTATCCACCATTTGGACTTCCTGGCATCCTTAGGGCTCGATCCCACCACCGTATTTTGTAATAACATTGGCTTAAGTGAAATCTACTTTTTTTCACGGAAAGCACTCTAACCAATGTTATTCAATGGGGCAGTGTAGATTATGGATTCTTTTTACTGATTGAATCTATTTGTAAAAAAAAAAAAAAAGAAAAAAAATCACTGTTTGCACTAGTTTCCGCCATACTCACCCATTAAAGTCTATGGATGCGCAAAAAACAAAACAGATGCCATATGGAGCCACAGTACAACATCTAATTTGTATGGATAGATTGAAATTCTGTAACATAGGAAACTATAAATGGCCCTGTAAATGATTAATAGCTACTGTAAAAAAACCTGATTGCACTCAGATGAGAAGTGAAAAAAAAATCATCACACTTTTCGGGATGAAACAATTTTTTTATCACTCATGTGACCCTACCCTTATGTTTTGTGCACACCTTAAATATTTGCTCCGTTTTTGTCACATTTTTTCCGTGCCGTTTTTCATAAAAACGGACGCATTTCCTAGTACCAGCAAAGTGAATGAAGTTTCATGCAACACGTTGCTTATTTTTTTCCCTTGCAGATTTGAAGCAGCTTCATATCTACAGCATGTCAATTCTTTCAGCATTTTTCACCAGCTCTAATGGCGAGAAAAAAAGATAATAAAAAAAACATTAAAAATGCATGTTTTTAGTGCAGCATGTTTCGTGCCAAGAGAAACATTTTAGATGCAGAAATGTCTCCGACAAACACTTAACGTGTGCACATATACATAGGGCTCATGCAAACGTCCGTGGGTCGTGGACTGCAATGCATGGACTGGCCACGGCTCTCCCGAATCAAGCATGACAGCAGGAGACCCGCAATCTATTTGTTCATTAGCGGTCCACGTGTCTTTTTTGCACTCGTCTGCATTAGCCCTTAGAATTTAACTCCATCCATTTGAATTTTCTTTTTTTTTCATATACAATTATCATAAAAAGCCATAATTTGCTATAAATATGACAGTAGTTGTATGGCTGCACATTTACATCTACTTTTCTATTTATACCCAGGATTACAGTAAGTGTGAAGTCTCTGCATACAGATGATTGAAGTTCTTAAAGTAACTGACCAAAGTTGAAAGAATCAGCGCACTATGATTAGATGTGAGAGCTTGTAAACATTTATTCTTTTCTGTTCCCGTATGTTTAAAACTTTTTCTGTACCCAGTATTTTAGGAGGGGTCTCGTGCTGGTGGTTAGGGTGCACACCATGCCTCTCCTGGATGCCTGTTCTGTAATTAAGGAGCTGTCCTAGCTATATATTCCCTCTCTAACTGCTCCCACATGTGGTCGACTTGCCTCCGTGTATATATATTTTTTAACATGAGATTGATTTTATGTTTCTTGGATTTTTACTCTAGAAAGATTAACATAGTACATGTGTTCACTGGGAATCTACCCTTGTTCACTTACAGTCATGGCTGAAAGTGTTGACACCCTTGAAGTTGTCCCAGGAAATGTACTATTTCTCCCGGAAAATTATTGCAACGGCACACGTTTATTTCCTTTGTTTGTTTTTAAACACACAAAAAAAAAAATTGAGGAAAAAAGGCAAATTGGACATAATTTCACACAAAACATTCTCTCTGTCCATCGACGTGCCTGTGACATGTTCACGGGTCACAGTTGGGCTGTTATGACAGCCGGGGGATCAGCTGATGACCTCCATGCCTTTTATTACGGTGCTCCTTTAAAACACTGCCTGCGGCTGAGCTTTAAAAGAGACCGTGATTTCTGATACATTGCCTTGCAAAACTATTCACCAACCACCTTGGCTTCTTACCTATTTTGTTACACTACAACCTGTTCAAATATTTTTGTAATCCGATTTGTGTGTGATGCATCAGTGCTAAATAGTCTAGGTTGGTGAAGTGAGAAAAATATAGGCATAAATTTAATTTTTGGGATCAAATAACTATAAATTGGCATATGCAGATATATTCACCCCTTTTGCTATGAAGCCCCTAAAAACTTCTGGTGCAAGCAAATACCTTCTTAAGTCACATGCTTAGTGACAGGACGTCAACCTGTGTGCAATCTAAGTGTCACATGTCGGTCAGTATATTCACTTTTCCATTTTCTGTAAGGCCATAGAGGCTGCAACACCATTAAAAAGAGGCACCACTAACCAAACACCATCAAGACCAAGGAGATCTCCAAACACGTCAGGGACAAAGTTGTTGAGAAGTACAAGCCAGGGTTGAGTTATAAAAAATATCCCAATCTCTGATGATCTCCTGGAGAACCAGCAAATCCATTATCATCAAATGGAAAGAACATGGTACCACAACAAACCTGCCAAGAGAGGGCCGTCCACCAAAACTGTCAGCCCGGGCAAGGAGGGCATTAATCAGAGAGGTAGCACACAGAACAAAGTAAAACTAAAGGGATGTTTTTTTCGGCAGCAGTGACAGCGAAAATGGAAAGAGTCGAGGGGAAGATGGATGGGACAAAATACAAGGATATTCTTGAGCAAAATCTGTTTCAGTCTGTCAGTGATTTGAGACTGGGATGGATGTTCACCTTCCAACAAGATAATGACCCAAAGCATACCCCTAAAGCAACACTCGAGTGGTTTAATGGGAAATGTGTAAATGTTTTGGAGTGGCCTAGTCAAAGCCCAGACCTTAATCCAATTGATAATATGTGGGCAGAATTGAAGATTACAGTTCACCAGAGGAAACAATCTAACTTGAAGGAGCTGGAGCAGTTTTGCCTTGAGGAATGGGCAAAAATCCCAGAGGCAAGATATGGAAAGCTCATGGAGACGTATCCAAAGTGGCTTGCAGCAGCAATTGCTGCAAAAAGAGCTTTTACAAAGTACTGACTTTAGGAGGGGGGTGTCAATAGTTATGCACACTGAAGTTTTCAGTTATTTTTTCCTATTTGTTCTTTGCTTCACAATAAAAAGAAGAAACAAAACAAAATGTTCACAGTTGTAGCCATGTTCTTTACATGAACTGATGCAAACCCTAAAAAAAGCCCTGAAACTCCAGGTTGTGAGGTGACAAAGCATGAAAAATGCTAAGGGAGTGAATATTTTCACAAGCCACTGTATATGCAGCAATGCTATTGGATCGCTGTATATAGGATAAACGATTGGACGATCGCATCTTCAAGTCCCCTAAGGGGGCTAACAATTAGTGATGAGCGAGCCTGCTCGCCACTGCTCGATCAAGCATCTGGGTGCTCAGGTAAGCTCGTTACTTGATTAAGTATCGAGGTTGCTCAAGCGCCATGCTCAAGTCCCTGCCCCGCATGTTTCGTGGCTGTTAGATAGCCAATAAACATGTGAGGATTGCCCACCATACACGGTAATGCAGTAGCCATGTTGGCTACTGGCATTACTGTGATTGGCTCGCTGCTTCACATCATTAGATCTTATATAAGACCTGGTGACATGATGCTTGGCGCACTCTCCTCTGGAAGCAGTTCAGGGAGAGTTGATCTAGGAGAGAGAGCCAGTACCAGAGTAAGCATATAGGTGACGTTTATTTGCTCTTGCAGTACTTACATACAGCAGAAAAGTCCTTTTTCAGGGCTACATACTGCCCTTTCTCTAGTGAAACCACTGTTACCTGCATTTAGTGAAGGAATAGCTGGTGGAGGAGGGATCGTTTTGAATTAGGGGCATATGGGCAGGGTTTATTGCCTTATAGTCCTTCTATAGGAATACTGCTGCAACCTAAAAACAAAATCCTTTTCAGGGCTACATACCGTATATACTCGAGTATAAGCTGAGATTTTCAGCCCCAAACAATGGGCTGAAAGTGCCCCTCTCGGCTTATACTCGAGTCATGGTCGGCGGGTGAGGGGGAGCAACGACTGTCATATACTCACCTGCTCCTGAGGCTCCTGACGCGGTCCCTGCATGTCCCACGGTCTCCGGGTGCGGCAGCTTCTTCCCCTGTTCAGCGGTCACTGGTACCGTCATTAAAGTAGTGAATATGGACTCCACTCCCATAGGGGTGGAGCCGCATATTCATTACTGTAATGAGTGGTACCATGTGACCGCTCACTACAGGAAGAAGCTGCCGCACCCGGAGACCGTGGGACATGCGGGGACCGCGTCAGGAGTGCCGGGAGCAGGTGAGTATTTTATATTCACCTTCCCTCGTTCCACCGACGCTCCATCTTCCGCGTCCTCAGCACTGACTGTTCAGGTCAGAGGGCGCGATGACGTATTAGTGTGCTCGCTGCCCTCTGCCTGAACAGTTACTGTGGAGAGACGGGACGGTGAGGAGCAGTGGGCAGCGGCGAGAGGTGAGTATGTCATTTTTTTAAATTTATTTTTTAAGTGCAGCAGCATTACATGTGGCACAATGTTATAGGGAGCATCTATGGGGCCATAATGAACTGCATGGAGCGTAATATAGGGCATCTATGGGGCCATAAAGAACTGCATAGAGCATTATGTGGGGCATCTATGGGGCCATAAAGAACTGCATGGAGCATTATATGGGGCATCTATGGGGCCATAAAGAACTGCATGGAGCATTATATGGGGTGTCAGGGTTCCCAATGGCAAGGGAACGTAAGAAACATATAAATAACGAACGAGCTCTCGGGTGATGGAAACTCGAGTTGACCGTGAGCTAAATCTACCACACAACTAATAGTAGCCAGGGAGCATACCTACGGCTTCCTAGATGCCACGCGCCAGCCGGAGGACTAACTACGCCTGGTAGAGGAAGAAACAGACCTGGGTTACCTCTAGGGAAATACCCCAAAAGATGATAGCAGCCCCCCACATGTAATAACGGTGAATTAAGAGGAAAAGACATACACAGTATGAAAGTAGATTTAGCAAAGAGAGGTCCACTTACTAGATAGCAGAAGGATACAAAAGAGGACTTCACGGTCAACTGAAAACCCTTTCAAAAACCATCCTGAAATTACTTTAAGACTCCTGTGTCAACTCATGACACAGGAGTGGCAATTTCAGCCCGCAAGAGCTTCCAGCTACAGAGAATTACAAAAACTGCAAACTGGACAAAAGATACAAAACAAAAGGACAAAGTCCACTTAGCTGATCAGCAGACTAGTAGCAGGAACATGCAACCGAAGGCTCTGGTTACAATGATGACCGGCAAGGAAATGACTGGAGAGCAAGGCTAAATAGGAAACTCCCAAACGCTGATGGAAGCAGGTGAACAGAAGCAGCAAAGTGCAAACAAGTCACCAATACCACCAGCAACCACCAGGGGAGCCCAAAAAGCGGATACACAACAGTACCCTCCCCTTAAGGAGGGGGCAGCGAACCCTCACAAGAACCGCCAGGGCGATCTGGATGAGCCCTATGAAAGGCACGAACCAAATCCGAGGCATGAACATCAGAGGCAGTTACCCAAGAATTATCTTCCTGACCATAGCCCTTCCATTTAACCAGATATTGAAGTCTCCGTCTGGAAATACGGGAGTCCAAGATCTTTTCTACCACGTACTCCAATTCACCCTCCACCAGCACAGGAGCAGGAGGTTCAGTAGAAGGAACCACCGGTACCTCATATCTCCGCAACAGCGACCGATGGAACACATTATGGATAGCGAAAGATGCCGGGAGGTCCAAACGAAAGGAGACAGGGTTACGAATCTCCAAAATCCTATAAGGACCGATGAACCGAGGCTTAAATTTAGGAGAAGAAACCCTCATAGGGACAAAACGGGAAGACAACCACACCAAGTCCCCAACACGAAGGTGGGGGCCAACACGACGACGGCGGTTAGCAAACTGCTGAGTCCTCTCCTGGGACAATTCCAAATTATCCACCACTTGTCCCCAAATCTGATGCAACCGATCCACTACCGCATCCACTCCAGGACAATCCGAAGATTCAACCTGACCAGATGAAAAACGCGGATGAAACCCTGAATTGCAAAAGAAAGGAGAAACCAAAGTGGCAGAACTAGCCCGATTATTAAGAGCAAACTCCGCCAACGGCAGAAAGGCAACCCAATCATCCTGATCCGCAGACACAAAACACCTCAAATAAGTCTCCAAAGTTTGATTAGTTCGTTCCGTCTGGCCATTGGTCTGAGGATGGAATGCAGACGAAAAAGACAAATCAATGCCCAACCTGGCACAGACTGCCCGCCAAAATCTAGACACGAACTGGGTACCCCTGTCAGAAACGATGTTTTCCGGAATACCATGCAAGCGAACCACATTTTGAAAAAACAGAGGGACCAACTCAGATGAGGAAGGCAACTTAGGCAATGGCACCAAATGAACCATTTTAGAAAAACGGTCACACACCACCCAGATGACAGACATCTTCTGAGAAACAGGGAGATCCGAGATAAAGTCCATAGAGATGTGCGTCCAAGGCCTCCGCTAAAGGCAAAAAAGCAACCCAATCATCCTGATCTGCAGACACAAAACACCTCAAATATGTCTCCAAGGTCTGATTCGTCCGCTCGGTCTGGCCATTTGTCTGAGGATGGAAAGCAGACGAGAAAGACAAATCTATGCCCATCCTAGCACAGAATGCTCGCCAAAATCTAGACACGAATTGGGTTCCTCTGTCAGAAACGATATTCTCCGGAATACCATGCAAACGGACCACATTTTGAAAAAACAGAGGAACCAACTCGGAAGAAGAAGGCAACTTAGGCAGGGGAACCAAATGGACCATCTTAGAGAAACGGTCACACACCACCCAGATGACAGACATCTTCTGAGAAACAGGAAGATCCGAAATAAAATCCATCGAGATGTGCGTCCAGGGCCTCTTCGGGATAGGCAAGGGCAACAACAACCCACTAGCCCTAGAACAACAAGGTTTGGCCCGAGCACACACATCGCAAGACTGCACAAAAACACGCACATCTCGAGACAGGGAAGGCCACCAGAAGGATCTAGCCACCAAATCTCTGGTGCCAAAAATTCCCGGATGACCTGCCAGAGTAGAAGAATGAACTTCCGAGATGACTCTAGTGGTCCACTCGTCAGGAACAAACAGTCTACCAGACGGACAACGATCAGGTCTATCCGCCTGAAATTCTTGCAAAGCACGTCGCAAATCTGGAGAGACAGCAGACAAAACCACTCCATCCTTAAGGACACCAGCAGGTTCAGAATTCCCAGGAGAGTCAGGCTCAAAACTCCTAGAAAGAGCATCTGCCTTCACATTCCTAGAACCCGGTAAGTACGAGACCACAAAATTAAACCGGGAAAAGAACAACGACCAACGTGCCTGTCTAGGATTCAGGCGCCTGGCAGACTCCAAATAAATTAAATTCTTGTGATCAGTCAAAACTACCACCTGATGTTTGGCACCCTCAAGCCAATGACGCCACTCCTCAAATGCCCACTTCATGGCCAAAAGCTCCCGATTACCAACATCATAGTTTCGCTCGGCGGCCGAAAATTTTCGCGAAAAGAACGCACAAGGTCTCATCACTGAGCAGTCGGAACTTTTCTGCGACAAAACCGCCCCCGCTCCGATCTCGGAAGCATCGACCTCAACCTGAAAGGGAAGAGAGACATCAGGCTGGCGCAACACAGGGGCAGACAGAAAGCGGCGCTTAAGCTCCCGAAAGGCCTCCACGGCAGCAGGGGACCAATTGGCAACATCAGCACCCTTTTTAGTCAAATCCGTCAGAGGTTTAGCAACGCCAGAAAAACCAGCTATAAATCGACGATAAAAATTAGCAAAGCCCAAGAATTTCTGGAGACTCTTCAGAGAAGTAGGCTGCGTCCAGTCGTAAATAGCCCGAACCTTGACAGGGTCCATCTCAATAGAAGAAGGGGAAAAAATGTACCCCAAAAAGGAAATTTTTTGAACCCCAAAAACACACTTTGAACCCTTTACACACAAAGAATTCTCCCGCAAAACCTGAAAAACCCTCCTGACCTGCTGAACATGAGACTCCCAGTCATCAGAAAAAATCAAAATATCATCCAAGTACACTATCATAAATTTATCCAAATATTCACGGAAAATATCATGCATTAAGGACTGAAAGACAGAAGGTGCATTAGAAAGGCCGAAAGGCATTACCAAATACTCAAAATGGCCCTCAGGCGTATTAAATGCGGTTTTCCACTCATCCCCCTGCTTAATTCGCACCAAATTATACGCCCCACGAAGATCAATCTTAGAGAACCACTTAGCCCCCCTTATGCGAGCAAACAAATCAGTCAGCAAAGGCAACGGATACTGATATTTGACTGTAATTTTATTCAGGAGTCGATAATCAATACAAGGCCTCAGAGAGCCATCTGTTGTGAATTTGGATTCTGGGCTCCCCCGGTGGCTACTGGTGGAATTGAACTGGTGTCTTCATCTTCTCTGTTCACCTGTTCCCATCAAGATGTGGGAGTCGCTATATAACCTTGCTGCTCTGTTAGTTGCTTGCCGGTCAACAATGTTATCAGAAGCCTCTCTGTGCTTGTTCCTGCTCCTAGACAACTACTAGATAAGTTGGACTCTTGTCCATGTTTGTTTTTGCATTTTGGTTCCAGTTCACAGCTGTAGTTTCGTTACTGTGTCTGGAAAGCTCTTGTGAACAGGAATTGCCACTCTGGTGTTATGAGTTAATGCCAGAGTTTTAAAGTAATTTCTGGATGGTGTTTTGATTAGGGTTTTTAGCTGACCATGAAAGTGTCCTTTCTGTCTTCTGCTATGTAGTAAGTGGACCTCAAATTTGCTAAACCTATTTTCATACTACGTTTGTTATTTCATCTTAATTCACCGCCAATACATGTGGGGGGCCTCTGTCTCCTTTTGGGGTATTTCTCTAGAGGTGAGCTAGGACTAATATTTTCCTCTGCTAGCATTATTTAGTCCTCCGGCTGGTGCTGGGCATCTAGAACCAACGTAGGCATGCTACCCGGCCACTGCTAGTTGTGTGTTAGGTTTAGTTCATGGTCAGCTCAGTTCCCATCTTCCAAGAGCTAGTTCCTATATATGCTTATGCTATGATCTCTTGCCATTGAGATCATGACAGTTTGACCGGCCCACTAAAGGGTTAAAATCCTTGGCTGAGAAAGGAGAGAAATAAGTAGTCTGCTGAAATTTTTTTTTTTTTTTTTTCTCTCCTTTGAATGGCTCTGTGTCCACCTGTTTGTAATGGATCTTCAGAGTGTAACTGCAGGTTTGAATAATCTCGCCACGAAGGTACAAAATTTGCAAGATTTTGTTTGTCATGCACCTGTATCTGAGCCGAGAATTCCTTTGCCGGAATTTTTCTCGGGGAATAGATCTGGGTTTCAGAATTTTCGAAATAATTGCAAATTATTTTTGTCCCTGAAATCTCGCTCTGCCGGAGACCCTGCACAGCAGGTCAGGATTGTGATTTCCTTGCTCCGGGGCGACCCTCAAGACTGGGCTTTTTCATTGACACCAGGGGATCCTGCGTTGCTCAATGTGGATGCGTTTTTTCTGGCCTTGGGGTTGCTTTATGACGAACCTCATTTGGAGCTTCAGGCAGAAAAAACTTTGATGTCCCTATCTCAGGGGCAAGATGAAGCGGAAATTTACTGCCAAAGATTCCGTAAATGGTCTGTGCTTACTCAGTGGAATGAGTGCGCCCTGGCGGCGACTTTCAGAGAGGGTCTCTCTGATGCCATTAAGGATGTTATGGTGGGGTTCCCTGTGCCTGCGGGTCTGAATGAGTCCATGACAATGGCTATTCAGATCGATAGGCGTTTGCGGGAGCGCAAACCAGTGCACCATCTGGCGGTGTCCACTGAGAAATCGCCAGAGAGTATGCAGTGTGATAGAATTCTGTCCCGAAGCGAGCGGCAGAATTTTAGACGGAAAAATGGGTTGTGTTTCTATTGTGGTGATTCTACTCATGTTATATCAGCATGCTCTAAGCGCACTAAAAAACTTGGTAAATCTGTTTCCATTTGCACCTTACCGTCTAAGTTTATTCTATCTGTGACCCTGATTTGCTCTTTGTCATCTATTAACACGGACGCCTATGTCGACTCTGGCGCCGCTTTGAGTCTTATGGATTGGTCCTTTGCCAAACGCTGTGGGTATGATTTAGAGCCTTTGGAGACTCCTATTCCTCTGAAGGGGATTGACTGCACCCCATTGGCTAATAATAAACCACAATACTGGACACAAGTAACTATGCGTATTAATCCGGGTCACCAGGAGATTATTCGCTTTCTGGTGCTGTATCATCTACATGATGATTTGGTGCTAGGATTGCCTTGGCTCCAATCTCACAACCCAGTCCTCGACTGGAGAGCTATGTCTGTGTTGAGCTGGGGATGTAAGGGGGCTCATGGGGATGTACCTGTGGTTTCCATTTCATCATCTATTCCCTCTGAAATTCCTGAGTTCCTGTCTGACTATCGTGACGTCTTTGAAGAATCCAAGCTTGGTTCGTTACCTCCGCACCGAGAGTGCGATTGTGCCATAGATTTAATCCCGGGTAGTAAATACCCAAAGGGTCGTTTATTTAATCTGTCTGTGCCTGAACATGCTGCTATGCGAGAATATATAAAGGAGTCCTTGGAAAAGGGACATATTCGTCCATCGTCATCTCCCTTAGGAGCCGGTTTTTTCTTTGTGTCAAAAAAAGACGGCTCTTTGAGACCATGTATTGATTATCGGCTTTTGAATAAAATCACTGTTAAATGTCAATACCCATTGCCGTTGCTGACTGATTTGTTTGCTCGCATAAAGGGGGCCAAGTGGTTCTCTAAGATTGACCTTCGTGGGGCATATAATTTGGTGCGAATCAGGCAGGGGGATGAGTGGAAAACCGCATTTAATACGCCCGAGGGCCACTTTGAGTATTTAGTGATGCCTTTTGGTCTTTCTAATGCTCCGTCAGTTTTCCAGTCCTTTATGCATGATATTTTTCGCGATTATTTGGATAAATTTATGATTGTGTATCTGGATGATATTCTGATTTTTTCGGATGACTGGGACTCTCATGTCCAGCAAGTCAGGAGGGTTTTTCAGGTTTTGCGGTCTAATTCTTTGTGTGTGAAGGGTTCTAAGTGTGTTTTTGGGGTACAGAGGATTTCCTTTTTGGGATATATTTTTTCCCCCTCTTCCATTGAAATGGATCCTGTCAAGGTTCAAGCTATTTGTGATTGGACGCAGCCCTCTTCTCTTGAGAGTCTTCAGAGGTTTTTGGGCTTTGCTAACTTTTATCGTCGATTTATTGCTGGTTTTTCGGATGTTGCTAAGCCATTGACCGATTTGACTGAGAAGGGTGCTGATGTTGCTGATTGGTCCCCTGATGCTGTGGAGGCCTTTCGGGAGCTTAAGCGCCGTTTTTCCTCTGCCCCTGTGTTGCGTCAGCCTGATGTTGCTCTACCTTTTCAGGTTGAGGTCGACGCTTCTGAGATCGGAGCTGGGGCAGTGTTGTCGCAGAAAAGTTCTGACTGCTCCGTGATGAGGCCTTGTGCCTTCTTTTCCCGTAAATTTTCACCCGCTGAGCGGAATTATGATGTTGGGAATCGGGAGCTTTTGGCCATGAAGTGGGCTTTTGAGGAGTGGCGCCATTGGCTTGAGGGGGCCAGACATCAGGTGGTGGTATTGACTGACCACAAAAATTTGATTTATCTTGAGACCGCCAGGCGCCTGAATCCTAGACAGGCGCGCTGGTCATTATTTTTCTCTCGGTTTAATTTTGTGGTGTCATACCTACCGGGTTCTAAGAATGTTAAGGCGGATGCCCTTTCTAGGAGTTTTGAGCCTGACTCACCTGGTAATTCTGAGCCCACAGGTATCCTTAAGGATGGAGTGGTATTGTCAGCCGTTTCTCCAGACCTGCGGCGGGCCTTGCAGGAGTTTCAGGCGGATAGACCTGATCGTTGCCCACCTGATAAACTGTTTGTTCCTGATGATTGGACCAGTAGAGTCATCTCTGAGGTTCATTCTTCTGCGTTGGCAGGTCATCCTGGCATTTTTGGTACCAGGGATTTGGTGGCAAGGTCCTTCTGGTGGCCTTCCCTGTCACGAGATGTGCGAGGCTTTGTGCAGTCTTGTGACGTTTGTGCTCGGGCCAAGCCTTGTTGTTCTCGGGCTAGTGGATTGTTGTTGCCCTTGCCTATTCCTAAGAGGCCTTGGACGCACATCTCGATGGATTTTATTTCAGATCTGCCTGTTTCTCAGAAGATGTCTGTCATCTGGGTGGTGTGTGACCGTTTCTCTAAGATGGTCCATTTGGTTCCTCTGCCCAAGTTGCCTTCTTCTTCCGAGTTGGTTCCTCTGTTTTTTCAAAATGTTGTTCGTTTGCATGGTATTCCTGAGAATATCGTTTCTGACAGAGGGACCCAATTCGTGTCTAGATTTTGGCGGGCATTCTGTGCTAGGATGGGCATAGATTTATCTTTTTCGTCCGCTTTCCATCCTCAGACGAATGGCCAGACCGAGCGGATTAATCAGACCCTGGAGACATATCTGAGGTGTTTTGTGTCTGCTGACCAGGATGATTGGGTTGCTTTTTTGCCATTGGCGGAGTTCGCTCTCAATAATCGGGCCAGCTCTGCCACTTTGGTGTCCCCGTTTTTCTGTAATTCGGGGTTTCATCCTCGATTTTCCTCTGGTCAGGTGGAATCTTCGGATTGTCCTGGAGTGGATGCTGTGGTGGAGAGATTGCATCAGATCTGGGGGCAGGTGGTGGACAATTTGAGGTTGTCCCAGGAGAAGACTCAGCTTTTTGCCAACCGCCACCGTCGTGTTGGTCCTCGGCTTTGTGTTGGGGATTTGGTGTGGTTGTCTTCTCGTTTTGTCCCTATGAGGGTCTCTTCTCCTAAGTTTAAGCCTCGGTTCATTGGCCCGTATAAGATATTGGAGATTCTTAACCCTGTTTCCTTCCGTTTGGACCTCCCTGCATCCTTTTCTATTCATAACGTTTTTCATCGGTCATTATTGCGCAGGTATGAGGTACCGGTTGTGCCTTCCGTTGAGCCTCCTGCTCCGGTGTTGGTTGAGGGTGAGTTGGAGTACGTTGTGGAGAAAATCTTAGACTCTCGTGTTTCCAGACGGAGACTCCAGTATCTGGTCAAGTGGAAGGGATACGGCCAGGAGGATAATTCTTGGGTGAATGCATCTGATGTTCATGCCTCTGATCTGGTTCGTGCCTTTCATAGGGCCCATCCTGGTCGCCCTGGTGGTTCTGGTGAGGGTTCGGTGCCCCCTCCTTGAGGGGGGGGTACTGTTGTGAATTTGGATTCTGGGCTCCCCCGGTGGCTACTGGTGGAATTGAACTGGTGTCTTCATCTTCTCTGTTCACCTGTTCCCATCAAGATGTGGGAGTCGCTATATAACCTTGCTGCTCTGTTAGTTGCTTGCCGGTCAACAATGTTATCAGAAGCCTCTCTGTGCTTGTTCCTGCTCCTAGACAACTACTAGATAAGTTGGACTCTTGTCCATGTTTGTTTTTGCATTTTGGTTCCAGTTCACAGCTGTAGTTTCGTTACTGTGTCTGGAAAGCTCTTGTGAACAGGAATTGCCACTCTGGTGTTATGAGTTAATGCCAGAGTTTTAAAGTAATTTCTGGATGGTGTTTTGATTAGGGTTTTTAGCTGACCATGAAAGTGTCCTTTCTGTCTTCTGCTATGTAGTAAGTGGACCTCAAATTTGCTAAACCTATTTTCATACTACGTTTGTTATTTCATCTTAATTCACCGCCAATACATGTGGGGGGCCTCTGTCTCCTTTTGGGGTATTTCTCTAGAGGTGAGCTAGGACTAATATTTTCCTCTGCTAGCATTATTTAGTCCTCCGGCTGGTGCTGGGCATCTAGAACCAACGTAGGCATGCTACCCGGCCACTGCTAGTTGTGTGTTAGGTTTAGTTCATGGTCAGCTCAGTTCCCATCTTCCAAGAGCTAGTTCCTATATATGCTTATGCTATGATCTCTTGCCATTGAGATCATGACAGCCATCCTTTTTAGATACAAAGAAAAAACCGGCTCCTAAAGGTGATGAAGAAGGACGAATATGTCCCTTTTCCAGGGACTCCTTAATATACTCGCGCATAGCAGCATGTTCAGGTACAGATAGGTTAAACAAACGACCCTTTGGAAATTTACTGCCAGGAATCAGATCTATGGCGCAATCACAATCCCTGTGAGGAGGGAGTGAACCAATTTTAGGCTCTTCAAAAATATCACGATAATCAGACAAAAATGCCGGAATCTCAGATGGAATAGATGACGAAATGGACACCAAAGGAGTGTCCCCATGAGCCCCCCGACATCCCCAGCTTAACACAGACATAGCTTTCCAGTCAAGGACTGGGTTATGAGACTGTAACCATGGTAATCCAAGCACCAAAACATCATGTAAATTGTACAACACAAGGAAGTGAATCACCTCCTGATGGTCTGGAGTCATACGCATAGTCACTTGCGTCCAGAACTGTGGTTTATTACAAGCCAAAGGTGTAGAATCAATACCCTTCAGAGGTATAGGGACTTCCAGAGGCTCTAAATCAAACCCACAGCGCCTGGCAAAGGACCAGTCCATAAGACTCAGAGCGGCGCCAGAGTCCACATAGGCATCCACGGTAATAACTGATAATGAACAAATCAAGGTTACAGACAAAATAAATTTGGACTGTAAAGTGCCAATTGAAATAGACTTGTCAACCTTCCTAGTACGTTTAGAGCATGCCGATATAACATGAGCAGAATCACCACAATAGAAGCATAACCCATTTTTACGCCTATAATTCTGCCGCTCGCATCTGGACATAATTCTGTCACATTGCATTTTCTCTGGCGTCTCTTCAGAAGATACCGCCAAATGGTGCACGGGTTTGCGCTCCCGCAAACGCCGATCAATCTGAATTGCCATTGTCATGGACTCATTCAGACCTGTAGGCGCAGGGAACCCGACCATAACATCTTTAACGGCATCAGAAAGGCCCTCTCTGAAATTTGCCGCTAAGGCGCACTCATTCCACTGAGTAAGCACAGACCATTTACGAAATTTTTGGCAGTATATCTCAGCTTCATCTTGCCCTTGAGATAGGGCTATCAAAGCTTTTTCAGCTTGAATCTCCAAATTAGGTTCCTCATAAAGCAACCCTAAAGCCAGGAAAAACGCATCCACATTGAGCAACGCAGGATCCCCTGGTGCCAATGAAAATGCCCAATTTTGAGGGTCACCTCGCAGCAAAGAAATTACAATCTTAACCTGCTGGACAGGATCTCCTGAGGAGTGAGGTCTGAGAGAAAGGAATAATTTACAATTATATTTGAAATTCAGAAACCGAGATCTATCTCCGGAAAACACCTCTGGTGTAGGGATTTTAGGTTCAGAAATAGGAGTATGCATAACAAAATCTTGTAAATTTTGAACCTTCGTAGCAAGATTATTTAAACCTGCAGCCAAACTCTGAGGATCCATTTTTAAACAGGTGAGCTCAGAGCCATTCAAGGATTATAAGGAGAGAAAGGCAAAGGCAGTAATTAGAGCTGAAATACAACTGATCCAACTATTGAGCAAGCATAGGGAAAAAGAAAAAAAAAAAAAAATTTACAGACTTCTTTTTTCTCTCCTTTCTTCTGCCAATAAGTTTAACACCGGCCGGTCATACTGTCATGGTTCCCAATGGCAAGGGAACGTAAGAAACATATAAATAACGAACGAGCTCTCGGGTGATGGAAACTCGAGTTGACCGTGAGCTAAATCTACCACACAACTAATAGTAGCCAGGGAGCATACCTACGGCTTCCTAGATGCCACGCGCCAGCCGGAGGACTAACTACGCCTGGTAGAGGAAGAAACAGACCTGGCTTACCTCTAGGGAAATACCCCAAAAGATGATAGCAGCCCCCCACATGTAATAATGGTGAATTAAGAGGAAAAGACATACACAGTATGAAAGTAGATTTAGCAAAGAGAGGTCCACTTACTAGATAGCAGAAGGATACAAAAGAGGACTTCACGGTCAACTGAAAACCCTTTCAAAAACCATCCTGAAATTACTTTAAGACTCCTGTGTCAACTCATGACACAGGAGTGGCAATTTCAGCCCGCAAGAGCTTCCAGCTACAGAGAATTACAAAAACTGCAAACTGGACAAAAGATACAAAACAAAAGGACAAAGTCCACTTAGCTGATCAGCAGACTAGTAGCAGGAACATGCAACCGAAGGCTCTGGTTACAATGATGACCGGCAAGGAAATGACTGGAGAGCAAGGCTAAATAGGAAACTCCCAAACGCTGATGGAAGCAGGTGAACAGAAGCAGCAAAGTGCAAACAAGTCACCAATACCACCAGCAACCACCGGGGGAGCCCAAAAAGCGGATCCACAACAATGGGGCATCTATGGGGCCATAAAGAACTGCATGGAGCATTATATGGGGCATATTTGTATATGGAGCATCTTATGGGGCCATAAAGAACTGTATGGAGCATTATATGGGGCATATTTTAATATGGAGCATCTTACGGGGCCATAATGAACTGCATGGAGCATTATGTGGGGCATCTATGGGGCCATAAAGAACTGCATGGAGCATTATATGGAGTATATTTGTATATGGAGCATCTTATGGGGCCATAAAGAACTGTATGGAGCATTATATGGGGCATATTTTAATATGGAGCATCTTACAGGGCCATAATGAACTGCATGGAGCATTATATGGGGCATCTATGGGGCCACAAAGAACTGCATGGAGCATTATATGGGGCATCTATGGGGCCATAAAGAACTGCATGGAGCATTATATGGGGCATATTTGTATATGGAGCATCTTATGGGGCCATAAAGAACTGTATGGAGCATTATATGGGGCATATTTGTATATGGAGCATTTTATGGGGCCATAATGAACTGCATGGAGCATTATATGGGGCTCCTGATTCAATATGGATATTCAAAAACACTTAACCTACTGATGTCTCAATTAATTTTACTTTTGTTGGTATCTATTTTTATTTTTGACATTTACCGGTAGCTGCTGCATTTTCCACCCTAGGCTTATACTTGAGTCAATAAGTTTTCCCAGTTTTTTGTTGCAAAAATAGGGGGGTCGGCTTATACTCGGGTCGGCTTATACTTGAGTATATATGGTATTTTCTTTTTCCTTCTAATACCAGAAAGTTTTCAGAAATATATAGTTCATGGTTTCTTCTTTTTCTTGTTCTCTTACTCCACAACATCAGTGTAACGACTCTGTAGTCAGGTGTCCCAGGACCAGGTGCTCCTTCTCTGTCCCTAACGCTAGGGGTGCCCTAGCTCACCCTGTTCCCAGGATTACTTCTGATGGTGAAGGCGCCGGGGCCACGTACCTTGCCTTAGCTCCTGAATCCGCACTCAGTCTGTACCATTCCTTCACCTAGGGAAGAGTAATAGTGCACCGTAGTACACCAACCAACCAGAATAAAAAGGTAATGCAAATAGGGATAAAGGAAAATACCAATCATGCAAGTATACTCACACAAACAACAGAGGTAAACACCAAGCAGTGGATAAACGGGTTAAACCATAGTAAGAGAAGGAGGTGGATTAGCACACATCCAAAACTTAGCCTCAGTGTCAGATAAATCCACCAAATGCCTTCTCAAACAACAGCAACAAACCACCATCTCTTAAACCATGCAGCATGAAGCTAGCTCTGGCAATACCTGCTAGCCAGGGTTCAGGAGGGGGATGTGGCCAACAGTGAACAGCTGAGAGCCTTTATGCAAGAAAGCTTCCAGGAGCTCTCAACTGAGCAGATTAACCCCTGCACTGCTAAGAAGAAATCTGCACCGTTTAATATGAAGGTGAAGTGCTTCTAAACATTTTTTTTGCCAACTTCAGATTTTTTTTCACCACTAAAATAATAAAAAAAAATGGACATGTTTGGTATCACCGTAATCGTATTGCTGAAGAGAATCAAATTGCACTGGCAGTTTTACCACAAAATGTATACCGTAAAAACAATTTCCAAAAAACTATGTCAAAATTGCGGGGGGTTTTCACAATTTCAACGTACTTGCATTTTTCCCCATTTTCCAGAACACTATGTGATTAAATGAATGGTATCACTAGTGCAACGCAAAAACCAAACAAAAGAGTTATGGCTCTGGGAAGAAGGGGAGGAAAAAATAGAAACGCAAAAATAGAAACTGGCCACGGCGCAAAGGGGTTAATAGTTTACATAGGTCAAATGTGGGGACAGATTCCCTTTAAGCATTTTTAAATACTGAATTAAAAATACAATAACATTTATTTCAATCAATAAATCTAGTTGAATTGCATTTTAACCAAACGTTTGACTACACCTGAATGTTTGTGCTTGCATTGTGTATTGTGTCAGCTGTTACTTTCAGAACGTGGTCAATGGAGGTGGATTCCGTGTGATCTAGTGTCTTAGTTTACGTGAAGTCAAAGAGAAATAGAGGAAGGGTCACAAAACGGCCTAGCGTTAAATGCCTGAAGAGGGTGACCATTAGCACGTGCTAGTCCTTGAAGAAGCCAGCAGTCAGCAAGGTCAGGCTAAAGGCAGCACTAAATGTCCCCGATGAAAGCCATGCAAAAAGGCTGGGGAATGATGTACCCAGGGACGGACATATTTTTGGTGCAGCACAGGGGCCCAAGAGATAAGGGGGGCCCACTGATATCACCGAAGGAGAACACCCATATATTGTTCTTGCACAGGGGCGAGTAGTGTAGACACCTGGGGGTCTCGATCTCCCTGCACTGCCACCCGGCAGCTATGAGGCCCGTGTGCAGGAGGGGACCCTGTGCCAGCACCGAGCCCCCATCTGTCATTTCAAATTCAACTGTAATGGTTGGATGCCAAAATAGTTCAAAGCAATGATGAGAGAGGTAGCGTCATGTTCCCTCTTCCATCATTCCCCCTCTGCGTCTGATGTCATTGACGCAGACACTGACAGCGGACGCAATAACGTCAGTACATGGCGCCTGCTGTGCTGAGATGTGGGGGTGCACAGAACAGCGGGGGACCGAGGAGAGGTGAATATTGTTTTTTTTATGGGGTGTATAATACTATAGAGGCATATAGGGATCGTATTATACTATATAGAGGCCTATGGTATGGGGAACGCATTATACTATAGATGCCTATGGGAAATACATTTTACTACAGAGGTGTATGGGGACTGTATTTTACTATATAGAGGCCTATCAGGAGTACATTGTGCTACATAGGGGTCTTTGGGTAGTGCGTTATACTATATACAGGCCTATGGGTAGTGAATTATACTATATAGAAACCTATGGGGAGTGCATAATGCTATACAGGGGTCTGTGGGGAGTGCATTATGCTATATAGAGGACTATGGGGAATTCATTATACTATATACAGGCCTATGGGTAGTGCAGTATAATATATGGAGGACTATGAGATGCATTATACCATATGGAGGCTTTCTAGGGGGCCATCATACTGTGTGGAGATTACAGTGAGGGGGTTATCATACAGTGTTGGCGCCATCAGTTTGGGGGCTACTAAAGAGTCATTATACTGTGTGGGGGTACTATACCACGAAGGGGCATTTTACTATCCATAAGAGAGCATCATACTGTGTATAGGGGAGCTGTACAGGGGGGCAGACTCAGGACATTATTACATGTAAAGTGGGCACTTATTGTTATAGGCGAACCCAGGTTACTATGACTGTCAAAGGGGCACACAGGGCAATATTACTTTCTAGGGGACGCAATGTGGGCACTGTTTTCTAGGGCACTTGCATACGACATTACTATATTCTAGAGCAGGGGTCCCCAACCTGTAGGTTGGGAGCCACTTTTGGCTCGTGGTACCATGAACTGTGGCTCACAGCTTTCTGCCAGCTTGAAGCATTAGCTCCAGATTTAGTAAACTGGTATGAACAGAGGTGGATTAAGGGTAGCCAGGGCCCCGGGCTGTTCAGACACTGTGGGCCCCCGGGGGTCATGTGATGGGGGTCATGTGACGGGGGTCATGTTAGACCTGAACCAGATTATTCCAGAAAAATGGCCGGGCCCTACTCTACTGTAACCTATTAAATATTTGTTAAAATATGCATTACAATTTACCGTATATACTCGAGTATAAGCCGACCCCCCTAATTTTGCTACAAAAAACTGGGAAAACCTATTGACTCGAGTATAAGCCTAGGGTGGAAAATGCAGCAGCTACTGGTGAATTTCAAAAATAAAACTAGATGCTCCATACCATTCATTATGGCCCCATAGATGCTCCATATAAAGCTGTGCCACATATATAATGCACTGCACCGTTCATTATGGCCCCATAGATGCTCCACATAAAGCTGTGCCATATATAATGCTCTGCACCGTTCATTATGGCCCCATAGATGCTCCACATAAAGCTGTGCCATATATAATGCTCTGCACCGTTCATTATGGTCCCATAGATGCTCCACATAAAGCTGTGCCATATATAATGCTCTGCACCGGTCATTATGGTCCCATAGATGCTCCACATAAAGCTGTGCCATATATAATGCTCTGCACCGTTCACTATGGCCCCATAGATGCTCCATAGAAAGCTGTGCCATAAATAATGCTCTGCACCGTTCAGTATGGCCCCATAGATGCTCCACAGAAAGCTGTGCCATATATAATGCTCTGCACCGTTCAGTATGGCCCCATAGATGCTCCATAGAAAGCTGTGCCATATATAATGCTCTGCACCGTTCAGTATGGCCCCATAGATGCTCCACAGAAAGCTGTGCCATATATAATGCTCTGCACCGTTCAGTATGGCCCCATAGATGCTCCACAGAAAGCTGTGCCATATATAATGCTCTGCACCGTTCAGTATGGCCCCATAGATGCTCCATAGATGCTCCATAGAAAGCTGTGCCATATATAATGCTCTGCACCGTTCAGTATGGCCCCATAGATGCTCCACAGAAAGCTGTGCCATATATAATGCTCTGCACCGTTCAGTATGGCCCCATAGATGCTCCATAGAAAGCTGTGCCATATATAATGCTCTGCACCGTTCATTATGGCCCCATAGATGCTCCACATAAAGCTGTGCCATATATAATGCTCTGCACCGTTCAGTATGGCCCCATAGATGCTCCACAGAAAGCTGTGCCATATATAATGCTTTGCACCGTTCAGTATGGCCCCATAGATGCTCCATAGAAAGCTGTGCCATATATAATGCTCTGCACCGTTCAGTATGGCCCCATAGATGCTCCACAGAAAGCTGTGCCATATATAATGCTCTGCACCGTTCAGTATGGCCCCTTAGATGCTCCATAGAAAGCTGTGCCATATATAATGCTCTGCACCGTTCATTATGGCCCCATAGATGCTCCACATAAAGCTGTGCCATATACAGGTCCTTCTCAAAAAATTAGCATATAGTGTTAAATTTCATTATTTACCATAATGTAATGATTACAATTAAACTTTCATATACTATAGATTCATTATCCACCAACTGAAATTTGTCAGGTCTTTTATTGTTTTAATACTGATGATTTTGGCATACAACTCCTGATAAACCAAAAAACCTGTCTCAATAAATTAGCATATTTCACCCGACCAATCAAATAAAAGTGTTTTTTAATACCAAACAAAAAAACCATCAAATAATAATGTTCAGTTATGCACTCAATACTTGGTCGGGAATCCTTTGGCAGAAATGACTGCTTCAATGCGGCGTGGCATGGAGGCAATCAGCCTGTGACACTGCTGAGATGTTATGGAGGCCCAGGATGCTTCAATAGCGGCCTTAAGCTCATCCAGAGTGTTGGGTCTTGCGTCTCTCAACTTTCTCTTCACAATATCCCACAGATTCTCTATGGGGTTCAGGTCAGGAGAGTTGGCAGGCCAATTGAGCACAGTAATACCATGGTCAGTAAACTATTTACCAGTGGTTTTGGCACTGTGAGCAGGTGCCAGGTCGTGCTGAGAAATGAAATCTTCATCTCCATAAAGCATTTCAGCCG